>NC_036851.1:3153648-3320519 GCF_002910315.2 Salvelinus sp. IW2-2015 | reverse complement strand
GAGAGAGGATAATTTGATGGAAAAATGTATCACTAGCCACTTTAACAATGCCACTTAATATAATGTTTACATACCCTACATTACTCATCTCATATGTATATGTATATACTGTACTCTATATCATCTACTGCATCTTGCCATCTGTATGTAATACATATATCACTAGCCACTTTAAACTATGCCATTTTATGTTTATATACCCTACTTACTTATTCATATGTATATACTGTACTCTATACCATCTACTGCATCTTGCCTATACCGTTCCGTACCATCACCTCATTCATATATCTTTATGTACATATTCTTTATCCTTTTACACTTGTGTGTATAAGGTAGTAGTTGTGGAATTGTTAGGTTAGATTACTCGTTGGTTATTACTGCATTGTCGGAACTAGAAGCACAAGCATTTCGCTACACTCGCATTAACAGCTGCTAACCATGTGTATGTGACAAATAAAATTTGATTTGATTTGATTTCCTCTGTTGAGTGAGAGAACTTGCAAGGAAACATTTAACTGTACTGTTTACACCTGTATCCTGTGCACATGACAAATCAACTTTGATTTGATTTTGTTTTATTTTATTTTATATATAGTGTGTTTACCAGTGACAATGTGAGGGATATAGGCCAAAGTCTAGATATTTTTACCTGGAGATTTTCCTTATTGTAGTCCACTAGTTTCACCATTTGTTTATTACACTACCATAATCACTCAGTTTAGCACATGCTAAKGATGCCCGAATGGGCTCTCAAGCCATTGTGAAAAAAACTTTCCAGGAGATTTTCTCGTACTTGTCTAGAAGGTGGAATAACAGGTTTATCACATTTCCCATATTTCCCTCAACTGCATTGTAGTATATACCATTTTGAAGCTATGTATCTGTACGTTTATAACTGGTATATAACTAAAATGGAAAATGTAGTCACATATGCGTTTGTAGATAGACTGAGGTGAATAAAGATTACAGAAGCAAAGCTGATAATGGCTAGGGTAATTTTTGCTTGTTGTTTCTGTTTTTCTCCAAATAGCATAGAAATGTATGGAGTCAAATCCTAATCAAAAGTATAACGGGCGCAAGCATCATTGCGTGAGCAAACACGAGTCGAGACAGAAGAGATGTGGTTGAATTAGCAGATGACGTGTCCCGCGAGCGCAGGCCAGTGTGGTGCGCGCAAATTACATTTAAAAGCTTGCGAGTGTGACTTTGAGCAAGAAGAATTGCATTGACACACACAGTAAATTAATTTGAGAGCAGAGATTTTTGTTCCCCTGAAGAAATACTTATCAAGACAYAAATTACTACACTCACAAATACGCCGCCTATTTGGATGTCTCCTTTCCCTCTCACACCAATTTTCCAGTTTGCTCTTCAAAATCCATCTTGCAACTGCTRACTAGTATAATATAACAGGGGAAAATTCTAGCCAATCACCATTGCCAGTAGCAGTCTACTGAAATGCAATTGGTCAGGTTTTTGGACCAATCAAGGCTTGACCGCTTTCTAACAGTATTTGACCACTGAAGATGAAAGAGGATGGTGAAAAGTTAATGATGGCTGACAATAAAGAGGTAAGTTTGATAGTTTTTCAGTCGAGAAGCTAACCAACCCACTAACCCACTGAGAAGCTAACCAACCCACCAACCCACTAACCGACTAGGATTTCAATATTGAAATTGAGGTAGGTAGTTATTCAGTCTTCTGTTATTAAAGCAGGCTATTGATTAGGCAAGTTAGGTTAACATTAGCCCTCGAWCATGACTCAGTTCTATCACATTACACATAAGAGTCATTGGATGAAGGCATCTTCTGTYCGGGGGAGTTTTGTTAAGAGCCCCGACGCTCAGTCTGGATGGTTTTGGAAGCATAAGGTCCTTATCTTTCAAATCAGTGAAAAATATATATTTTTTTAAACACAAGGTATACACACCTTCATAGGGTTTAGAAATGGATCTTGGCCTGGAGTAGTTTTGTATCACCGGTGTTCTTCATGCTAGCTTTTATTTAACCTTTATTTAACTAGGCAAGTCAGTTAAGAATAAATTATTATTTACAATGACGGCCTACACCAGCCAAACCCTAACCCGGACGACGCTAACCTTATTACACTTCTTCAAAACCTAACTTTTCTGATTAAACACACCTAAATTCGGTAATCCTCCTCGCTATTGTTCTGTCTTCGTCTTAATACTTAATTAGACGGACTGAATTAAATCATAAATTAATTAAATAAAACTCTTTACATTTTAGTCATTTAGCAGACGCTCTTATCCAGAGCGACTTACAGTAGAGTGCATACATTTTATTACATTATTATTATTATTTTTTTTTTTTTTTTTTTTTTTTTTTTACATACTGAGACAAGGATATCCCTACCGGCCAAACCCTCCCTAACCCGGACGACGCTATGCCAATTGTGCGTCGACCCACGGATCTCCCGGTTGCGGCCGGCTGCGACAGAGCCTGGGCGCGAACCCAGCCCAGCCTGGGCGCGAACCCAGAGACTCTGGTGGCGCAGCTAGCACTGCGATGCAGTGCCCTAGACCACTGCGCCACCCGGGAGAACCCACATGACTGCAAGAATGTCCATTTTACTACCTGGCACACAATGTGAATCTTTTCCGTAATCCCCCCTCTTTTCCGTAATCTCCCCCTCAGAGTCAGCTGGCTCAAAAGAAAGCATCAAGCCTTGCCAATAACTGCACACACAGAACTAACATCAACAACATGCATGATCGTCTTTCATGGTTGAGGGTTGAGGAGATATTGACTACTTCTCTTCMAGTCCTTTAAGAAACATTTGTGTGTTGAAAATTCCTAACCACTTGTATAATTAATTTGTATACACTTCAAACAGACATACACTACATGACCAAAGAATGTGAACACCTGCTCGTCGAACATCTAATTTCAAAATCATGGGCATTAATATGGAGTTGGTCCCCCCTTTGCTGCTATAACAGCCTCCACTCTTCTGGGAAGGATTTCCACTAGATGTTGGAACATTGCTGCAGGGACCTGGCTCGCAGTCGGCTTTCCAATTCATCCCAAAGGTGTTCGATGGGGTTGAGGTCAGGGCTCGGTGTAGACCAGTCAAATTCTTCCACACCGATCTCGACAAACGATATCTGTATGGACTTCACTTTGTGCACGGGGGCATTGTCATGCTGAAACAGGAAAAGGCTTTCCCCAAACTGTTGCCACAAAGTTGGAAGCACAGAATCGTCTAGAATGTAATTGTATGCTTTAGCATTAAGATTTCCCTTCACTGGAACTAAGGGACCTAGCCCAAACCATGAAAAACAGCCCCAGACCATTATTCATCCTCCACCAAACTTTACCGTTGGCACTATGCATTCGGGCAGGTAGCATTCTCCTGGCATCCTCCAAACCCGATTCTTCCATTGGACTGCCAGATGGTGAAGCATGATTCATCACTCCACAGAACGCGTTTCCACTGCTCCAGAGTCCAATGGCGGTGAGCTTTACACAACTCCAGCCGACACTTGGCATTTATTATAGTGATCTTAGGCTTGTGTACTCGGCCATGAAAAACCATTTAATGAAGTTCCCGACGAACAGTGCTGATGTTGCTTCCAGAGGCAGTTTGGAACTCGGTAGTGAGTGTTGCAATTAAGGACAGACGCGTTACACGCTTCAGCACTCGGCGGTCCCATTCTGTGAGCTTGTGTGGCCTACCACTTCGTGGCTGAGCCATTGTTCCACTTCACAATAACAGCACTTACAGTTGACTGGGGCAGCTCTAGCATGTCAGAAATTTGACGAACTGACTTGATACAAGAAGGGCGTAGCAGTTCAGACGTCTTGTCYTGTKRCGTCTATATATCATTTTTTTCCTTCGTATATATTTCGTGTATATTTTTATATTTTTAACCTCAGTTTCAACATACTCTCCTGCAACCCACCTCACCCTCTGTGGTATGGATCTGCTATTTTCTATACTTTAGAACCGGAACCCCCAACAGAAGCTAGCCAGCTTACTAGCTACTAGCTAGTAGTCAGTTAGCCACTGCTAGCGGTCATCAGCTAACCTTAGCCCGGTCAACTCCTGACAGTCMGCACAGCGCGATTCAACCCAGAGCATACCGTACTGCTTTTTCTCCACATCTTCGGTTTCCTACCGCAAGCTCTGAACCTTTTCACCTGGATCATCGCAGCTAGCTAGCTGCTATCCGAGTGGCTCTGGCTAACGTCTCTGTCCRGAAGCAAGCACCAGTGAGCCTGGAACTAGCCCCGTGCTAGGCCCATCTGCCGGCTAGCTGAAGAGGTTCATCAGGCACTCCTTGGGCTACAATACATAATTTGCCAATTGGCCTGGACTCCCTTTTACTGCCGACACGGAGCCCCGCCGATTCCATCATGACTGGTCTACCTACGTAATCCGTCCAAGGTGTTTCAACAGGATCCTCTYTCGCGACGTCCCCTGAAGGCCCATCCACTAGCCTGCTAGCCGCGGCCCGCTAATAGATATTATCCTGACCAACCTGCCCTCTAAATACACCTCTGCTGTCTTCAACCAGGATCTCAGCGATCACTGCCTCATTGCCTGCGTCCGTAATGGGTCTGRGGTCAAACGACCACCCCTCATCACTGTCAAACGCTCCCTAAAACACTTCAGCGAGCAAGCCTTTTTAATCGACCTGGCCCGGGTATCCTGGAAGGATATTGACCTCATTCTGTCAGTAGATGACGCCTGGTTATTCTTTGAAAGTGCTTTCCTCACCATCTTAAATAAGCATGCCCCATTCAAGAAATGTAGAACCAGGAACAAATATAGCCCTTGGTTCACTCTAGACCTGACTGCCCTTGACCAGCACAAAAACATCCTGTGGCGTACTGCATTAGCATCGAATAGCCACCGCGATATGCAACTTTCAGGGAAGTTAGGAACCAATATACACAGGCAGTTAGGAAAGCAAAAGCTAMCTTTTTCAAACAGAAATTTGACGCGTTCCAGCAGGTATATTTTACTTGTCACCCCGAAAGCCTATTCCTCCTTTGGCCACCTTTCCTTCCAGTTCTCCGCTGCCAATGACTGGAACGAATTGCAAAAATCACTGAAGCTGGAGACTCATATCTCCCTCACTAACTTTAAACATCAGCTGTCATAGCAACTCACAGATCATTGCACCTGTACATAACCCATCTGTAAATAGCCCATCCAACTACCTCATCCCCATATTGATTTTTATTTTATTTTTTGCACCCCAGTATCTCTACTTGCACATTCATCTTCTGCACATCTATCACATATCTATCCAGTGTTTAATTGCTAAATTGTAATTACTTCGCCACTACAGCCTATTTATTGCCTTACCTCCCTAATCTTACCTCATTTGCACACACTGTATATATATWTTTTCTATTGTGTTATTGACTGTACGTTTATTTATTCCATGTGTAACTCTGTGTTGTTGTTTGTGTCGCACTGCTTTGCTTTGTCTTGGCCAGGTCGCAGTTAAAAATGAGAACTTGTTCTCAACTGGCCTACCTGGTTAAATAAAGGTMAAATAAAAAATAAAATAAAAAKAAWTGTTGGAAAGGCCATTCTACTGCCAATGTTTGTCAATGGAGATTGCATGGCTGTGTGCTAGATTTTATACACCTGTCAGGAACGGGTGTGGCTGAAATAGCCAAATCCACTCATTTGAAGGGGTGTCCACATACTTTTGTATATATAGTGTACATAACCCACCAGACACGCCACTATTTGTTTCTTCACCCAAACCCAAAAATGATTTAATGCGTTGCCCAGTTATTTATAGAGCCATGTCATTGTGGAATGCTCTCTTGTCTTTCCAATATATAACTATTATTATTTTTTATTTTTTTCTTATTTTTTATTTAATGTAATATCTTAGGTTGTTCTTGTCTATAATGGTTTTGTACTTTGTCATGTATTTGTACATTTTATGTTGACTCCAGGAAGAGTAGCTGCTGCATTTGCAGTTGCTAATGGAGATCCCAATAAACTAAACTAAACAATAACATCCAGTAGTGACATCTTGCATTAAGGGTGTTCTTTACACTATGAGTGGGCATAGACAGACGTTTCAGTTGAAGGATGCATTTTATGCTAATTCTATAATGGGCTATTKAATTTGCTACATCTGTTGATACAAACTTTGATTGAGGAAATGATGATGTCATTTTTAAAAAAAGAAGCCCCCTTGCCTAAAGAATTACACTATACCACTGGTTAGGTATACATAAATGCAAATCACCTATGGTGCCTTTCTGGTCTGGCTGGTAAAATGCTTTGAAATGTCCAACGTGGCCATAAACTCATGATCTGGGCTGACCAACTCATTCACCTATCACAGAGAATAGTGACGCCTCATTGTTAGTAGGAGTCAATTATAAGTATATATATATATATATATACACTAGATCACTAACAGGGGGCGCTGTTTTGAAGCCACCGTGCCTCCATCTTGGCACTCCTCCACCAGTGTAAAACATATTTTGTAATAGAAATGTAATGTTTTGTAATAGAAATGCACTTATGCCTGTCAACATTTGTTTTTGACACGTTTATTCTATTACAGGCACCGTAATGCATAGTTTTAAATTATATTATGTGAGCTAAACATTAAAAAAACATTAACAAGATAAATAAAAACATTTCGCTTTAAGTCATTAAAAAAAAAAGTTATAGTGTTACTGTCCCCACTACACAACAACAGAAATGTAATTGTGTCCTTTAAACATTTAATTGAAATACTGTAGGGGCTCCCGAGCGGGGCAGCGGTCTAAGGCACTGCATCTCAGTGCTTGAGGTGTCACTACAGACCCTGGTTACATTCCAGGCTGTATCACAACCTGCCGTGATTGGGAGTCCCATAGGGCAGCACACAATTGGCCCAGCGTCGTCCAGGTTAGGGTTTTTGCGGGGTAGGCTGTCAATGTAAATACAAATGTGTTCTTAACTGACTTGCCTAGTTAAAAAAAGGTTAAATAAAATTTTAATWATTCCTTTAATTCCTATGGATGACTGCGCCTTCTGGGGAATGGCAATATGGCCGACCGGTGGCTTCAAAGCCCCTCACTGGCCAATACATAACAATTGCAATCCAGGATTTATATACATTATTGGTATGAACAAGGCGAGACATCCTTCTTTTGGGAGTACACAAGTGTACATTTGGTCAGTGTTATTTGGTATCCTTGAGACGTCACTACCCTAAACCAGTTTACATTTCAAATTCAAATGGGGTAGGGACGTCCCAAGGATTCTGGACAGCACGGACCGTGTAAATTTGTACCCAGCACGCCTCCATTTTCTTGGAATTCCATAATGCGCATCGAGAGCAGATCCATCCGCGTCTTCAGACAATATAGATCCTTCCTTAAAACAAGTTTTGCTGTGTGTGTGTTTAATCACCGTATTGTATGCGCAGATCCACACGGATTTATACACAATAAACATTATTACAGCAGTGGAATATTTCTTTATTCTAGTGTCCCATATAGATTTGTACATTTTGGCGCGATTTTGTGCTGTGGAAGGATACTGCTGCGCCGTGGTCGTATATACTGAAATGGGTCTCGCCGCCACACCCACGGATCTTGTGTACTATGGTAGATAACGGAGGGCCAGCAGATCTTCAGTACTTTTACAGACAGCAGAATAATTACATTAGTTTATCTCGGTTTCATTTCGTTGGAATTTATCAAGTCACGWAAACGTGTTCTTCCCTTTCTCATACCCCTGAAATAATAAAGGTAGGAGTTGACATTTACGGCGTCACAGATTATTTCACATGGCTTTTTTTTTTTCACGTGGTTTTTGCCGGTAGTTGATTTTTTTTTTTTTTTAGTTTACGTTGTCTAGCTAGCTATTAGTTACCTGACTTTTATATATTTATTTGAAAGGACATGACGGCATACATAAAAGGATAATTCATTCGAATGGTTTTAGCTTCAATCATGTTTTATCTTTGTTGGTGATTTGTTGAAAAAAATGAACTTCTAACGTTAAACGGTGACAAACCTCGGCAAATTAGTGTAAATGTGCAACGGTCGATGCAAACGATGTTTTTTTTWATCCACAATCAAATTAAATGTCCATGTTGAACGTCCATGTGTAACGTCAGCATAGTTCTACATAGCCCTTCTCTGTTCTGCTAACCTAATGTTTGCTTATGGTAACTGCACCTCTTTTGCCCTTTAAAATGTCTTCTGGTATTTAATTAAATGCTKATTTTAACCGGCAATGCTAGATACATTGCAGTTATAGCCTTTTCAACATGTTCCCCGGTAGGCCGTCATAGTAAATAAGAATTTAACTGACTTGCCTAGTTAAATAAATGTTCAATTTAAAGAGGCATTTATGTGCGTATATTGCTGAAATGTGAGTCTGAATAGGAGAGCTGTAGAAGTTGATTTTAAACTGCAGTGGAACCAATGGTTGCGTGTGTGTATTAAATAATAGACMAATGAAGAACTGTGTGATTGACTGCTCAAGACTAGAGATGGCAAGGTTTCGCAATAGCCAGTGAATTATCTTTAGCTGGAATAGCCAGTGAATGATCTTTATCTGGAGGCATCTCGGTCTTTGAATTGTTACGTAGTTGGTATTTACCGTAGCCAAGTCCACGGAGTTGAGCGCATACGTTTTTGAAATGTACCTCCGACTCGTTCGAGTCGCTATGCYTCGATACTTCAAATTCTACATTCTTAAACGTACCCTTTGTTTGCTGAAATCCATACGTTTTAATAAAACGTKAATGAAATACAACCYCCGACTATTTCCTCATTGCTGCTGTTGCTCTAATATGGCAATTTTTGCTAATTGAATCTCAACAAGGAAAGTTGGTGGTATTTGATTAACGTTTTATTTTAATACATTAAACGAACAAAGGCACGCAATAACAGGACAAACATGGATACACTAAGGGTTTAAGTATTTCCACCTTTGTCAAATCGACGCAAAGATACTTGAAGGAGTCGAAGTTAATAAAAAAATAGTCWGCACTTAACTCCAAGGAGGAGTTGAGGGACTTGGCTAACACTACCTAGGCAAATTCTTTATTTTGAGCAGAAAAATGCGCATTTGGCTACGTTGTGCTCCTCAGCTGTTTAAATGATGTCATGGGGTTAAAAGCCTGTTGATGGCCACCCAGATTGGGGCGGGGTGAAGGATGTAAACATGAATAAAAGGTTGTGCTTGCAGTCAAAGTACTAAGATCATCACTAAGTTGACTTATATCACACGTGCATACTCAACACGCTTTTTCCCTCTTCCCAGATTCTGCCAGAATGCTGCAGAGTTTCTCCCAGTCGCAAGACTGGTTCTACTCAGAGCCTCTCTTGTTTGATGATGAATTCTGTCAGAGCTTGATGAAGGACCTACAGTCGCTCCCCACGCCACCCCAGTCCCCTCCATTGAAGACTGGACTCAATGCCAAACCACTTTCCAAGGAGGACCAGTTGAGCTACGTCTCAGACATACTCCTGGAGGATCAGGACCCGCAACTAAATTGGAATTGTGACTTTTTGTACGATGGCAGTGCAACCGAGACAAAGGACCAACAGCCAGATGAGTCCGACGACTGTTTATGGCATTGCCTCGGTGATAAGTCTATGGAGAAGCTATCATCTGTGCTCTCCAGCAGCCCGCTCCTCTCGGACATAGACACAAGCATTTTCGAGGGAATTGCTGGCTCCACACTGGACTGCCACAGCGTGGCGCTCGCATGCCAAGCTTTGGAGAATGAGGATTTACTATTGGASAGTCAGGAGCAAGGCAGCGAGTCGACCTCAGACTACGGCTCAGCAGGAGGTGAATTCTCAACGTATTCGAGCAGTGCCAGCGATTCTGGTGAGTTGGTCCACGTTCTTGGCCACTGTGCTTGTAAATGAAACGGTTATACTGTGCATTTATTGACTTTAGTATTTGCTTATATGTGAAGAGGAACTGTTAGAAAGTTACTTTGGTACAGTAATGAGTTGATCTCTCATGCATGCTTTTAAATGCCATCATTTCATAATAAGGGAAGTGAATTTAGGACCAAGTTTTAAATTATATATTTTTTTACTCAAGCATTTCTGCAAAAATGAAGAACATTAGTTATCTGCTGTGCAAGCTTGCAGTTCAATATAATTAACCTAAAAGGAAAGTTGGCCGCATTGCCCAGAAAATTGCAGTTAAAAATGTTAGTCTAAAGCCAAGGCATCTGAAATGCAGTTTTTCAAATGTTATCGGAATTGACTGCTAACCCAATCCCTTGTGGTMTTCCTCTACAGAGGAGGAGATAGACGTGGTGACAGTGAAGAGGACCACCAGCCCCTCCTCCCTATCCCAGTCGGTAGAAGAGAGCCGGCGGCGGCAGCGCGCCCTAAAGCGTCAACACCTGGAGATCCAGCTGCAGCACAACTACGCCGCCCCCTGCCCTGCATCGCCCCTCCACTCAGAGCCCTCGTCCACTTCCTACCACAAGCGCACCCGGTCCTCCGACTCACACAGYCACCACCACCACAGCTCGTCGGGCCGCTCGTCGCGACACAACCTCAGCAGTCACCAGCACCAGTCTAGCTCTAGGCAGTCGACTGACGTGGAGGATGAGGAGGAGAGGAGGCATACCCACAACGTGATGGAGAGGCAGCGGCGCAACGAGCTGAAGAACTGTTTCCTGCGGCTCAGGGACAACGTGCCTGAGCTGTCCAACAACGACAAGGCCTCCAAGGTGGTCATCCTGAAGAGGGCATGCGACAGCATCCGTGGCCTGGAGCTGGCGGGCCAGAGACTGAATGTCAAGCGAGACAAGCTCAGAGAGAGGCAGGAGCAGCTCAAAGTTAAACTGGAGCAGCTCAGGAGGCGATGAGGTGCAAAACTAAAGCATTTAGAGATAGATGATTTGAAAATACCGGTCTTGACTTAAGATTTGATGCTGCGCACACTCAATGCATGGTCTCATCCATCCACTGCGGTGACTGTTTAAGAAGTGAAAGTTGCTGAGAGACGGTTAAACCCGTATGAGTAAAAAAAGTTTGGTTTGGAACAACAGGTCCATGTTCAGCCTAGTACAATAATGTTAGTCATTTATTGTCCTAGCGATTTGCCAAAGTCATTGTTCATAAAATAGACTACATGTAACAGCCTATGTTGTAGAGTAAGCTATATCAAATTGAGCAGCCATTTTGTTAGTGAAAAATGGACCTTGTATATACAGTCTCTTCCACATTCCCCCATATGTTATGACATTCCCACTGGGTAGAGATGTCTATTCCATGTTGGTTCAACATTGAAATGACGTGGAAACGATTTTGATTCATCCAGTGGTTTGGTTCTTTTGCTGTTTTTTTTATTTTTTATTTTGGGCTGGATCCAAAGTTAAACATTTTAAGGGGTTGAATGTAATGTATGCCAATTATTGCCATTAATTACTAAAATTGTTAATTACTACTTCCATTTACTCAAGTGAACTTTAAAGACCTGACCTGTTATGAATTTGGTGTGTTATTGTGGAACAATGCCTCATGCCTTAACTCATTCTGTTATGTTTTGTTAAAAGCATGACTTACTGTACTCTACCTCAAACAGGTCTGAAACCTGAGAATTTGTTTGCTCTCTTGGAAGCAACTATATATAGATTTAGTTGTATATATTTTGGTTTTATTGTATCATAAATTATTTTAGTATTTTTTGGGGGGTGGGGGGGTTCATTTGCAAGTTAAAGTTCTGTTTATCAGCAGCGCTTAGTTTTTTTATAATGCAATAAAGAATGGACAAAAGTCAATGTTTACTGGAGTTATTATACAGAATGTGAAATACACCGGTACAACATGTTTACCTCACAGGATGCAAGGTATGTGAGTTGCATCCAAGAAGACCGCTATCGCACAATCAGTGTGCGGTACATGTATAAGTGTTCTATGGTATMTGGGTCAAGGTGAGTGAGTGGATGATTGACAGTTTGAAGATTGTGCAGTACCTGATTTGGAATGGCACCATAAACTATTTTCAAAGTCTTGTCAAAAAGATGAAGGGGATTATCTCAAGATAGGGTGTGTCTGATAACACAAGCAGAGTACAGTGTGCAAAGATGGAAAGACACTTGACCTTTCTCGCATGAGTACACCCAACCACCTGCCTGGGATTCATATGACCCCAGTTCTTCACTTTGACCGTTACCATCCCAATACTGTCAAAGAAAACCAACAACCAAAATTGTGTCCATACAATCACATTSATTATTATAACCCCAACCCACCTACCCCATGCTCCAGATGTTGTATTGACCTTCTAGGACAGTTTAGTTTGAGTAGCTTGGGTTCTCATGGCACACAACGTTACGTAACTCRGAGAGCACTGTAGTGAATGCCTCAGTGACATGGATTGCACACAAGCTCCTCTGAACTATTACCTACAACAACTCAAGTCTGCAGGGCAGACTGTCATAAGCACCCTTGTCAGCTATCTAATGCCCTGGGGGTAGTCTGTGATGTCATCATGACATCCACTCCTGGGGGCGTGTTTATTATGGCACACGAAGGAAAATGTTTTGCAACAAAAATGAGTCTTATTAGACAAGTCCAGGTTGTTCCTCCCTGTTTCTGTCAGTTTTTGTCCGTTTGGTGCTTAATGAACATGACCCTGGCTGCCATGAATCAGGTAGAGCTAGCTGAAGGCTGATGATGCATCCCTGGACGGTCACACACTGCCAGAGGTCATATGAGGTGGGCTTGCAGGTTGTGGTTACTTTTTTGGTAATAGTAGCCTCTCGGCGATAAACCATGCGAAAGGTCATAGTTGGGTTACATTACTAACAGAAAGCAAATTATAAAATAAATGACAGACTATTCACAAATGCCAACATGTCTTTAGCAGTGCTTGTTTAACTATCACACCCAGGTGAATCAATGGAATTCCCAATAACAGCCTCATTCGTCAAGCTTTTACTGAGCACAAAGGGCATGCTAATGTWGCTTTTGCCTCTGCCATCATCACAAGATTGCTTTGAAAAGACCCGTGAGTCTGAATGGTCGTGCAACTTCTTTTTCACCCTCTCTCTTTCTTCCTTTGTGTTCCAGGTCATTGGGCCATGGATCTTATCAAGTGGTGTGGAGAGGAAAGACTCCACAGAGTCTGCCTCCCTAAGTAGGATGCCTTTCTTAAAAGTGTACTTCTGAAAATGTGGTTAATTGTGGGTGTGGGCATTGTGGTGTGGGGGTCGAGATAGGTGGATGGCATGGGACGTGATGTTCTTTAAGATGCTAATGCATCATTGGTTCCAGGACTTGGTCCTGTGTGACTGTCTGCAGACATAGAGGTGGGAAGGAGGAGGGGGAGGACACAGTACAAGGTCACAACCATTCAGGAGCATTCAAGCCCTCGTATTAGGTGTCACTTGTCAAACATTTMCCTTGTGCAGAATTAAAGTCGGTGTGAATCTGAGGCAGTAAAAAAACAAGTGCTCAGTGAAAAGCAGTGACTTTTCAAGAATCTATTTACTGACATTGACATTTCCCAAGCTGGAGTTTAGTTTTGCAACTCATGCAGGGTATTAAACCAAGTATCCATAGTAAAACCCTTTAAAACAAGCCTCCCGTCCCCAAACTGTTAGCACCCTAAGATCAAGTGTGTCTGTAGAGGTAACATCTGGGAGAGTGTATGAAATGCATATAAACCTGTGTCTGCCTGTACCCCTGGGGCTCTCTTCCTCTTTATCTCTCTTTCCCACTCATTCTCACACTTCACATATGTYATGAAGTGGATAGGTACAGAAATCATGGAAACGCTAAATCAGAGAATTATTGTGTGTGTGTGTGTGTGTTGACACTTTGAATGTCACACAGTCAAGCAAAAACCAGTTACCCACATTCTTTATTCTTTGTCACTGAATGAATGGTAGGCCTAGATCAAGTCTCTATGGTGCATCCAGGAGATATGGCAGGTTGCTTTATTAAGTTAATCTGTAGATCTGGAGGGAGTGAAAGAAGGCTAAGAGGAGTTTCACTGAGCACAATGATTCAAATCTATTGTCTATACATTTCGTTGTTTAAAATAAGTAGAATAGAATTAGAATCTTTTTTTGTAAGGCAAAAAAAGGACTCATATTTTCTTTGCACAAACGTGATAATTCAAGTTGGGACAGAGCCATTTGTTCACATTAAATTACAATGTGAATGATTGAACTTTTTTTGGTAGTGTAAGATGTGTGAACGCCTCGTCTTTGTGATTGATAAGTCCGCTGGAGCATGCTCTCTGGGGTTTAGAGATAGAGATATCATCTTTATATATGTACCATTATGGCAGCGCCATCGAGGCAATTACTTCCAACTAGTGCATACTAGGTGCATACTTCCAACTAGTGTTTGCTCATAAGTATAATTAATTGGCTGATCCCTCCTGATGACCTGGATGGAAGTCTGGAAGGAGAGTTTGCAGTCTAGCCAGACACCTAGGTACTTCCTTAACCCATAGGAAGTTCCACCCAGTTGACTATTTTGTTGACTATTTTGAAATGGTGGAAGCCCTCGATGTCATTGTCCATGCCAAAACTGGTTTTATCCATCTAGAGTCCCTTGGGTGGCAGGTAGCCTGGCGGGTAGGAGCATTGGGCCAGTAACTGAAAGATTGCTGGATCGAATCCCGACCTGACAAGGTAAAAATCTGTCTTTCTGCCCCTGAGTAAGGCAGTTAACCCACTGTTCCCCGGGCGCCGTGGATGTGGATTAACGTAGCCCCCATCATCTCTCTGATTGCAGAGGGCTAAATTGCCGAAGACACATTTCAGTTGAATGCATTCATTTGTACAACTGACTAGGTATCCCCCTTTCCCTTTCCTCTATCTAACTATATGGTTACGCCTGGCTTGACCGGAGGCTGCAGAGGAGGGAAAGGATTAGCTACCAAGCAAGCCGCAGAGGCCTTACGCCCTGTGCCTCACTGATTTGAATACATACAGTGGCGACCCGTCATTCAGGGCAGGTGGGGCTTTTTTAGGTAAAAATAAAATAATATATATATATTTTTGGAGGGTGCTTGCCTTTTTTGCTTGTTATTTTGGCATTAATATGTGTCACAGATCAGTTTGCAAACAATGTAAAAAAATATATACTATACAGTTGTGTACATACCTTGGCCAAATACATTTAAACTCAGTTTTTCACAATTCCTGACATTTAATCCTGGTAACTGGTATCCTGTATCACCACTTTATTTTAAGAATGTGAAATGTCAGAATAATATGAGAGAATGATTTATTTCAGCTATTATTTCTTACATCTTTTTTATTTTATTTTTTTATTTCACCTTTATTTAACCAGGTTGGCTAGTTGAGAACAAGTTCTCATTTGCAACTGCGACCTGGCCAAGATAAAGCATAAGCAGTGTGAACAGACAACACAGAGTTACACATGGAAAACAATAAACAAGTCAATAACATGGTAGAAAAAAAGAGAATCTATATACAATGTGTGCAAAAGGCAATGAGGTAGGCAATAAATCGAATACATTACAATTAGCAGAATTACACTGGAGTGATAAATCATCAGATGATCATGTGCAAGAGAGATACTGGGTGCAAAAGAGCAGAAAAGTAAATAAATAAAAGCAGTATTGGGGGTGAGGTAGGTAAATTGGGTGGAGTTTACAGATGGACTATGTACAGCTGCAGCGATCGGTTAGCTGCTCGGATAGCAGATTTTTAAAGTTGTGTGGGAGAAAAAGTCTCCAACTTCAGAGATTTTTGCAATTCGTTCCAGTCGCAGGCAGCAGGAACTGGAAGGAAAGGCGTCCAAATGAGGTTTTAGCTTTAGGATGATCAGTGAGATACACCTGCTGGAGCGCGTTGCTGCGGGTGGTTAGCCATCGTGACCAGTGAACTGAGATAAGGCGGCACTTTACCTAGCATAGCCTTGTAGATGACCTGGAGCCAGTGGGTCTGACGACGAACATGTAGCGAGGGCCCAGCCGACTAGGGCATACAGGTCGCAGTGGTGGTCGTATAAGGTGCTTTAGTAACAAAACGAATGGCACTGTGATAAACTGCATCCAGTTTGCTAGTAGAGTATTGAAGCTATTTTGTAGATGACATCGCCGAAGTCGAGGATCGGTTAGAATAGTCAGTTTTACTGGGTAAGTGTTGCTGGCGTTGAGTGAAGGAGGCTTTGTTGCGCGAATAGAAAGCCGATTTCTTGATTTGATTTTGGATTGGAGATGTTTGATATGAGTCTGGAAGAGAGTTTGCAGTCTAGCCGACACCTAGGTACTTATAGATGTCCACATATTCTAGGTCGGAACCTCCAGGGTGGTGATGCTAGTCCGGGTGCGGGTGCAGGCAGCGGAAACGGTTGAAAAGCATGCATTTGGTTTACTAGCGTTTAAGAGCATTAGGGCCACGGAAGGAGTGTTGTTATGGCATTGAAGCTCGTTGGAGGTTAGATAGCACAGTTGTCAAGGAAGGGCCGAAGTATTATGAATGGTGTCGTTCTGCGTAGAGGTGGATCAGGGAATCGCCCGCAGCAAGAGCAACACATTGATGTTACAGAGAAAAGAGTCGGCCCGGAATTGAACCCTGTGGTACCCCCATAGAGACTGCCAGAGGACCGACACATGCCCTCCGATTTGACACACTGAACTCTGTCTGCAAAGTAGTTGGGAACCAGGCAAGGCATCATTAGAAAACCCAGGATACTGAGTCTGCCGATAAGAATATGGTGATTGACAGAGTCGAAAGCCGGTGCCAGGGTCGATTGAAGACGTTGCACAGTAATGTCTTTTATCGATGGCGGTTATGATATCGTTTAGTACCTTGAGCTGGCTGAGGTGCACCGTGACCGGCTCGGAAACCGGATTGCACAGCGGAGAAGGTACGTGGGATCGAGATGGTCAGTGATCTGTTTGTTGACTTGGCTTTCGAAGACCTTGATAGGCAGGCAGGATGGATATAGGTCTGTTAACAGTTTGGTCCAGGTGTCTCCCCCTTTGAAGAGGGGATGACCGCGGCAGCTTTCTAATCCTTGGGGATCTCAGATGATACGAAGGAGAGGTTGAACAGGCTGGTAATAGGGGTGCGACAATGCGGCGGACAGTTTCAGAAATAGGGGGTCCAGATTGTCAAGCCCAGCTGATTTGTATGGTCCAGGTTTTCCAGCTCTTTCAGAACATCTGCTATCTGGCGGTAGCAGCGGGGGGCGGGCTGTTGCCAAGGTTGAGTCGCCAGGAGGAAGCATGCCAGCCATTGAGAAATGCTTGTTGAAGTCTTCGATTATCACGGATTTATCGGTGGTGACCGTGTTACCTGCCTCAGTGCAGTGGCAGCTGGGAGGAGGTGCTCTTGTTCTCCATGGACTTTACAGTATCCCAGAACTTTTTGGAGTTAGAGCTACAGGATGCGAATTTCTGCTTGAAAAAGCTGAAAAAGCATTCCCAGTGGTCAGAAGATTACATACACTCAATTAGTATTGAGATAGATTGCCTTCAAATTGTTTAACTTTGGTCAACACGTTTCGGGTAGCCTTCCACAAGCTTCCCACGGTAAGTTGGGTGAATTTTGGCCCATTCCTCCTGACAGAGCTGGTGTAACTGAGGTCAGGTTTGTAGGCCTCCTTGCTCGCTCATGCTTTTTCAGTTCTGCCCACACATTTTCTATGGGATGAGGTCAGGGCTTGTGATGGCCACTCCAATACCTTGACTTTGTTGTCCTTAAGCCATTTTTCCACAACTTTGGAAGTATGCTTGGGGTCATTGTCCATTTGGAAGACCCATTTGGACCAAGCATGAACTTCCTGTCTGATGTCTTAGATGTTGCTTCAATATATCCACATAAATTTTCCTACCTCATGATGCCATCTATTTTGTGAAGTGCACCATTCCCTCCTGCAGCAAAGCACCCCACAACATATCGTGTCACCGTTTCTCGGTTGTGGATGGTGTTCTTCGGCTTGCAAGCCGCCCCCTTTTTCCTACAAACATAACGATGTCATTATGGCCAAATAGTTCTATTTTTGTTTTCAATCAGACCAGAGGACATTTCTCCAAAAAGTATGATCTTTTCCATGTGCTTGCCTCCATTGTCTGGCTTTTTTTTATAGCAGTCTTTGATCAGTCTTCTTCCTTGCTGAGCGGCCTTTCAGGTTATATCGATATAGGACTTCTAAGATACCTTTGTACCTGTTTTCCCCAGCATCTTCACAAGGTGCTTTGCTATTGTTCTGGGATTGATTTGCACTTTTCGCACCAAAGTATGTTCATCTTCTTAGGAGACAGAACACGTCTCCTTCCTGAGCGGTATGATGGCTGCGTGGTCCCATGGTGGTGTACTTGCGTACTATTGTTTGTACAGAAAACGTGGTACTTTCAGGCATTTGAAAATTGCTCCCAAGAATGAACCAGATTTGTGAGGTCTACAATTTGGTTGATTTCTTTGATTTTCCCATGATGTCAAGCAAAGAGGCACTGAGTTTGAAGGTTGGCCTTGAAATACATCCACAGGTACACCTCCAATTGACTCAAATGATGTCAATTAGCCTATCAGAAGCTTCTAAAGCCATGACATAATTTTCTGGAATATTTCCAAGCTGTTTAAAGGACAGTCAACTTAGTGGATGTAAACTTCTGAACCACTGGAATTTTGATACAGTGAATTATAAGTGAAATAATCTGTCTGTAAACATTGTTGGAAAAATTATTTGTGTCATGCACAAAGTAGATGTCCTAACCTACTTGCCAAAACTATAGTTTGTTAACAAGAAATTTGTGGAGTGGTTGAAAAATGAGTTTTAATGACCCAACCTAGTGTATTGTAAACTTCCGACTTCAACTGTATGTCATTGAGTTAATAAATCCACATACAAACATGGTCTCTTTTTTTGCTTTCTTGAGTAAGGCAGCTCCAAAATGCAGGTTTCAGCCTAGCTCAGTGCTTTCTGTGGCGGTGGGGCAAGCCAGCAGAAAATACAGAGCGTTGTGCTTGATTGGCTCAGTTTTCTGTCARTCGTGGGGACAGTACATCAACCCAAGTCTAAGGTTAGAGCCTGAACATTTTAGCCCCTTGGGTTCTGCCATAGAGTTATGTTAGAAGTGCCCATCCAAGAAGGCTCAAGGTCATTGGCCACAGATAAAATGACATCAAATCACGTAATATCTAAAATAGCTTTGATTGGACTGAACATCATACTTTCAAAATCTTAGCTAGCAAGCTAGCAGTCATCACCATGAATCAAGTCGACAATCTACTGGGAAATCCTCTTCAATCCTTGTCATATGAAGAGAAATTAGAGATAAAACATCTCGGTGCTCATCGGCCATTGGACATAAACATTACACAACAAGTCGGAAATCMRAAATTCAACAATGAGTGGTTTGGAAGGAAGCAGTGGCTAACTGCAAGCATCTCAAAGCAATGACTATTCAGCTTCCCTTGCCTGTTATTCAGTGGAGAGGGTGTGTGGTCCAAGTCTGGGTTTAACGATTTAAAACATCTGTCTGGAATGGTTTCAAGACATGAAAATTGTGCATCGCATATAGACAATGCTGTTAAACTCGGATTACTGGGGAAATCAAACGCTGTGGCTCAACTATACACCACATATAGACGAGCCATCGAACTTCACAACCAACAAACCAAGGAGAATAGGTACGTGCTTGGCAGAATTATAGCATGCTTTAAATTGTATGGCAATTGTGAGACAGCACTGAGGGGCCATGACGAYTCGGCCGACTCCTTGAACCCAGGCGTTTTCAGGTGTATTTTTGAGGAGATTACAGGCTACAAGGGCATTATGATGACCAACCAATTTTTAAGGGTACATCAAGCACTATCCAAAACTAACTTTTGGATTGTATGTATGAAGTGTACAGGGAAGCTATAGCTAAGGAGGTGTCTGAGACTCATTTTGAGTCGATACAATCAGACGAGACCACTGACATCTCCTGTAAATCACATATGGAAATAGTGCTGCGCTACATGTTACCAGACAACAGTGTGTGAGCGGTTGTTGGAGTTTGTAGAGGTGATAGACAAAACTGATGTTGGCCTCTCCAACACTATCAAACAAGTCCTAGCGCCACTGAATGTCAAGGAGAAGCTGGTTGCACAAACCTACGACGAGGAAGCTGTGATGAGTGGTAATGTACATGGGAACGCTAGGAAGGAGACTTACCCAAACGCGCAGTCTGTGCACTGTTACGCACACCTACTGAATCTAACACTTCAGCAACTTTGTGCTGGGAGAGTGAGCGTGTTTAAAGTGATTTTTGGAAACCTATCTTCCTTTTCCAGCTTTTTCACAGGCTCACCCAAAAGACTCAACGCTCTTACGGAATCAACTAACAGACTTGTCCCCAGACCACCGGGTGCACGATGGAACTTCAAAGGCAGAACCCGTCAATGCTGTGTGGGAGGACCGTGAGACACTGGCCCAGTGCATGGAGGACATCCGCACACAGCCTGGATGGGATGACATCACCATCAGCAAGGATTATGGCCTGTCCATGAAACTTAAGGATCCTACATTTCTGCAACTGCTCGAGTTCTTTTCCTAGGTCATGCCAGAGGTGGATGTTTTGCACAGCATAATGCAGAAACAAACCATTGATGCAGCAGGAATCGCCGGCGCAATCAACAACTTCAAGGTGAACATTCAAAACATTTGCGAGCAAACTAATGCACTGGCCAAAGGACATGTTGATGCCACTGAACCAAGGCGGAGAAAACTTAACACTGCACCCGTGATGYAGCCATGCGACACAATTGCTGCTCATGTGCAAGAAAGGTTTTCTGAAAGTGACCACTTAATTGCTGCAAAGTTGGTYGACAGCWAATTTTTTCCCCAGTATGTACATTCCTTTCCGACCGCAGAACTCCAGTATGCTACCAAGCTATGGCCTGTGGGCAACCAGGAGAAGCTGAAAACGGAGCTGCCCACTCTCTACTGACATCCTGAGCTGGACACTGGAAAGACAGCACTTTCTTTATTAAAATCACTCTACGAGAACAACCTGCAGGAGGTCTCTCTTCTCAAAATCACCATCACCACTCCGATGACAACCGCAGAGTCAGAGAGAAACCTTTCCACCCTTAAAAGGATAAAAACCTTCACACGCAACTCCATGGGCCAGAAAATGTTTAAATGCATTGGCCATGCTGTCAATCCATCATGACTTCATCCAGTGAATGCCAGACTTTGATGACAAAGTAATTGAGAAGCTTAATCACAAGAAGGACCGCCGTGTCAACTTCCTGTTCAAGTGAGCACAGCACAGCAATGGTGAGTCCATAAATATGTCTAGTATGCTGTTGCATAAGTGATGTAATATGCCAGGGAGATGCAGTATGTATACTGTAGCTAAGAAAGTAATACTAAGTGTATGTGGAATGTGTTACAAGCCAAACAGTATTGCCTCAATACAGMCAAAAAGTCTTCCCAGTGTCAATCCATCTTTGGCATTTGGCCACAGGTTGACAAGTGCTTCAAGCATTTGGAGTCCAAATAAAACCCAGTCAAACAATTCTGTCAAGGTAAAACATTATTATGAAACAGCATGCTGGGCTGAACTTTCCTGAACAAGCTGTATGGTTACATAGGCCCCCCCTATTCTGTGACCAGTCCTGAGGGACGTTATTGTAACTCTCCCCCTTCTCCGTTTTTGCTTTTCTTACAGTAAAGAGAAGAGAAGATGAGCAGAATTTGAATGGAGAAGTGAAAGTGTGGATGGTGGGTGGGTATTTTAGAGTCATGCTGAGACCAAGGTTTCTTTTACAGACGTGATAGTGTAAAAGTGGCTAACGGTGGTCCGTTCCCTTTCACTGTGGTGTGACTGGGGTGTTTGGGGAAGCTAGGGCCATATGTCGATGATGACTGTCTATGGGAGAACAGGGTTGAAGGCGGGGGTTCGTTGGTGGTGGTGGGGGGGCTTGTGCCTGCTGTTTATATTTGTTTATCCCCCTTTTACCAGCAACCCGCTAAGTCACTAAAACATGAAAGAGATTTTAGTGAATTTCAAACAGGGCACAACAAACACTTCTCCGAAATCCTTAAAAGTGTCCTTCCTCCATGCAGAAAGGGCCCTGACGGGAAGAAATTGTGCAGTTTACACAAGCGACACTCTCTGTAGCACTGACAGAGATACTTCAAAATAGTTTCTTGGTGGAATTCAGTGGATACCATTTTAAAATGGATTGCGATCTAGAATTTTTGAGCAATTATTTTTCTATTAATCTAATTAATATTAAGTCGGTAGATAATGCACTCCTTCCATTACATGTGATTGTAGCTCTACATCGTATGATTCATTTGGCCAAACGTTACATACAGCTGTAGCCTACATAGTTCAAATTTCTCACATGACAGAAACGACACACACTCACCATAGCCCGCTGGTGGGACAATGACTTAACTGAGCAGGAGACGGTTATGAGTTGTGGACGAGGACAGGTGAGGAGGAGTCAGCTTTGTGGTATGGTGTTCCGTGTGGAGAGTGTAGAAACAGGTGTCTGTCTGTCTGTCTGTCTGTCTGTCTGTCTGTCTGTCTGTCTGTCTGTCTGTCTGTCTGTCTGTCTGTCTGTCTGTCTGTCTGTCTGTCTGTCTGTTGTCTGTCTGTCTGTTCTGCGTTGTCTTCTGGTTCTGTCTGTCTGTCCTGTCTGTCTGTTCGTCTGTCTGTTGTCTGTCTGTCGGTCTGTCTGTCTGTCTGTCTGTCGTCTGTCTGTTGTCTGTCTGTCGTCTGTCTGTCTGTCTGTCTGTCGTCGTCTGTGTGTCTTGTCTGTCTGTCTGTCTGTCTGTCTGTCTGTCGTCTGTCTGTCTGTTGTCTGTCTGTCTGTCTGTCTGTCTGTGTCTGTCTGTCGTCTGTTCTGTCTGTCTGTCTGTCTGTCTGTCTGTCTGTCGTCTGTCTGTCTGTCTGTCTGTGCTGTCTGTCTGTCTGTCTGTCTGTCTGTCTTGTCTGTCTGGTCTTCTGTCTGTTGTCTTGTCTGTCTGTTGTCTGTCTGTCTGTCGTGTTCTGTCTGTCTGTCTGTTGTCTGTGTGTGTTCTGTCGTCTGTCGTCTGCTGTCGTCTGTCTGTCTGTCTGTCTGTCTGTCTGTCTGTCTGCTGTCTGTCTGTCTGTTGTCTGTCTGTCTGTCTGTCTGTCGTCTGTCTGTTGCTGTTGTTGTCTGTCTGTCTGTTGTTCTGTCTGTCTGTGTCTGTCTGTCTGTCTGTCTGTCTGTCTGTCTGTCTTGGTCGTCTGTCTGTTGTCTGTTTCTGTGTTGCTGTCTGTCTGTTGCTGCTCTGTTTCTGTTCTGTGCTGTCTGCTCTGTCTGTCTGTCTGTTTGTTCTGTCTGCTGTCTGTCTGTTTCTGTCTGTTTCTGTCCTGTCTGTCTGTCTGTGTCTGTCTGTCTGTCTGTCTGTCTGTCTGTCTGTCTGTTTCCGTTGTCTGTTTGTCTGTCTGTCTGTCTGTCTGTCTGTCGTCTGTTTCTGATTGTGTGTGTGTGTGTGTGGGGGGGTAGAACCGAGCTACCAACTTTATCTATGACTTGGTTCGAGGAATGTAGTGTCTTTATAGAACCCCATAGATAATATATGATACTGATACAGGAGTAGTGTTGACTATGTAGTTACTTAATAAGTGCTCCTCCCACACATACACACAGTCGCCTCCCACACATACACATACAGTTCTTTGTGCCCCCCACCCCATTCTGGTCTTTGATAGTCCTGGAGGTAAGGGTTCTAGGCCTCTGGGTCAGAGAGCACTAATCCAGGAGAGATCCTCCAGGGCCACAGAAGGGGAGCCTGGGGGGTTGATGGGGGTCATKTTCTAATGGTATACATCGTCCAAGGAAATGCTTACTTGCAGGTTCATTCTTGACAATGCAACAACAATAAGAAATAGTAAAAAATATGAATACGAACAAAGTAAATGACAGTAGAATCAAATAAACATTTMAGCATAAGTATAATACAGGAAGGCACAATTTATAGTACAATATTTACACGTGTATTGGGGAAGGGGGGATAGGGGCAAGTATATCAATTGAGCAGTATAGTAAGAGTGGTAGCAGCAGTTGTGATGTGTGCTAAGGTGCAGAGAATCAGAGCAGGTGGTCAGTCCAGTTCAGGTGTACAGCAGTCTGATGGTTTGTAGATAGAAACAGGCTCTGAGCCTGTTGGTATCAGACCTTATGCTCCGATACAGTCTGCCCGACAGTAAGGGAGYGAACAGCTCGTGACAGAGGTGTGTGAGTGCTTGATGATGCTGCGTGCCCTTCTCAGGCACCGTTTTGAGTAGATGTCCTGCATGGGTCAAAGCACGGTCCCAGTGACGTACTGGGCCGTCTTCACCACACGCTGGAGGACCTTGTGGTTGTAACGGAGCAATTCCCGTACCAGGCCGTGGTGCAACCGGTCAGGATGCTCTTGATGGTGCAGCAGTAGTATTTGCAGAGGACCCGAGGCGGTATGCCGAATTTCTTCAACCGCCTTAGGAAGTAAAGATGCTGTTGCGCCCTCTTGACAAGAGTGGTGGTGTTGTTGGTCCATGTCAAGTCCTCAGTGATATGGACGCTGAGGAACTTAAAACTTGTGACTATCTCTACTACATTCCCATTGATGTTCTGTAGATCGYGGCATGTTCCCTACGCTGCTTCCTGAAGTCAACAATTAACGCCTTTGTTTTGCTGATGTTGAGGGAGAGGTTGTTGTCATGACACCACAATGCCAATTTGCTTAACTCCTCCCTATGGGCTGACTCGTCGTTGTTGGTTGTCAGGCCTACAACTGTGGTGTCGTCAGCAAACTTGATGATGGAGTTGGTGTCGTGCAGTRGTGGCTTTGCAGAGGACTGAGGACCAGTGGTGGAAAGAGTACTCAATTGTCATACTTGAGTAAAAGTAAAGATACCTTAATAGAAAACTGCTAAGCTTGTGAAAGGATGAGCACCAGTTAAACCGTAATTTAATGTCGAGATCAGGAAATTCCTCCCTCCCTGTAAGCTGTTCAAAGAAAAACTTGTTAAATGGAAAAGGAGAACTGGATTGGTCACATCGATTAAGCATAGTACATTTTTTGGGGGGTCTGCGAAGTTATTCGAGGGAGGCTCCACACCACTCTGTCACTTGAGTATATTACCTAGTTATTTTCTGATGATTTCACTTTGCTCTTTTTGTAGCTTTGGCAAGTACTGTATAAGTGTGTTTTCCATCCCAGTTCACTCCTCTCCCTGTTGGTTTTACAGACACTCCCCAATCCGTGGCTGCAACCCTTCTAAATTGAGTAAAATTAAAGAGCTTCATAGAAAATGACTCAAGTAAAAGTCACCCAGTAAAATACTACTTGAGTAAAAGTCTAAAAGTATTTGGTTTTAAATATACTTAAGTATCAAAAGTAAAAGTATAACTCATTTCAAATTCCTTATATTAAGCAAACCAGACGGCACCATTTTTTTAACGGATAGCTAGGAGCACACTCCAACACTCAGACATAATTTAGTAACGAAGCATTTGTGTTGAGTGAGTCCGCCAGATCAGAGGCAGTAGGGATGACCAGGGATGTTCTCTTGATGAGAGTGTGAATTGGACCATTTTCCTGTCAAAATGTAACGATTACTTTCGGGTGTCAGGGAAAATGTATGGAGTAAAAAGTACATAATTTTCTTTAGGAATGTAGTGAAGTAAAAGTAAAAGTTGGCCAAAATATGAATAGTCATGGAACAGAATTCTCACATAWGTGTTCCTCTTGTCTTGATGGGGGCCATGACCAGCCTCTCTAAGCACACCGAGGTGAGTGCGAAGGGGCAATAGTCATTTGGGCATGTCACCTTGTTTTTCTTGGGCACTGGAACGATGGTGGTCTCCTTAAAGCAGGTGAGGACTACAGCCTGGGACAAGGACAGGTTGAAGATGTCCGAGAAGATGCCCACCAGCTGGTCAGCACACACTCTGAGGACGCGGCCAGGGATGCCATCTGGGCCGGTGGCTTTGTGAGTATTCACTCTTTTGAGAGTTTTCCTCACGTCAGCCTCAGAGAGCGAACGCATCTGGTTGTCCGGAGCAGCAAGAGTCTTCCTGGATGGCTCGGTATTGTCTGCTTCGAAGCGAGCATAGAATGTATAAAGCTAGAGAACGGCGCCGAAGGAGATGGCTGCCGTTTTACGATCCCGTAACCAATTGTACTATTGTGTATGTTTTTTCACGTTATTTGTAACTTATTTTGTACATATGTTTCTGCCACCGTGTCTTATGACCGAAAAGAGCTTCTAAATCAAATCAAATCAAATCAAATTTTATTAGTCACATACACATGGTTAGCAGATGTTAATGCGAGTGTAGCGAAATGCTTGTGCTTCTAGTTCCGACAATGCAGTAATAACCAACAAGTAATCTAACCTAACAATTCCACAACTACTACCTTATACACACACAAGTGTAAAGGGATAAAGAATATGTACATAAAGATATATGAATGAGTGGTGGTACAGAACGGCATAGGCAAGATGCAGTAGATGGTATAGAGTACGGTATATACATATGAGATGAGTACTGTAGCTGTCTCTTATACACATCTAGATGTGTATAAGAGACAGGGTATATACATATGAGATGAGTACTGTAGGGTATGTAAACATAAAGTGGCATAGTTTAAAGTGGCTAGTGGTACATGTATTACATAAAGATGGCAAGATGCAGTAGATGATATAGAGTACAGTATATACATATGAGATGGGTAATGTAGGGTATGTAAACATTATATTAAGTGGCATTGTTTAAAGTGGCTAGTGGTACATTTTTACATAGTTTCCATCAATTCCCATTTTTAAAGTGGCTGGAGTTGAGTCAGTATGTTGGCAGCGGCCGCTAAATGTTAGTGGTGGCTGTTTAACAGTCTGATGGCCTTGAGATAGAAGCTGTTTTTCAGTCTCTCGGTCCCTGCTTTGATGCACCTGTACTGACCTCGCCTTCTGGATGATAGCGGGGTGAACAGGCAGTGGCTTGGGTGGTTGTTGTCCTTCTAGATATCAGGACAGCGATTACTCACCCCGTACTTGAGGAATACTTTTCTTCAACGAGTCGGACGGGAAGGATTTACTTCAGACGCCTGACAAGGCCCTCATCCCGGTCATTCACAGGAGAAAGAGACGGAGGTATCGAGGACGAAGGTCCGGGTGCCTTGTAAGGATCCGTCYCCGAGGGGATAATCTACCTTTACCATCAGTCCTATTAGCCAACGTACAATTAATCGATAATAGAATAGACAAAGTACGATCACGTATATCCTACAAACAGGACATTAAAAACTGTAACATCTTATGTTTCACCGAGTCGTGGCTGAACAATGACATGAATAACATACAGCTGGCGGGTTTTAAGCTTTTTCGGCAGGATAGAACCACGGCCTCTGGTAAGACAAGGTGTGGCAGTCTATGRATATTTGTAAACAATAGCTGGTGCCCGAAATTTAAGGAACTGTTGAGGTTTTGCTCGCATGAGGTAGAGTATCTCATGAGAAGCTGTAGACCACACTATTTACCAAGAGAGTTTTCATCTGTATTTTTCGTAGCTGTCTATATACCACCACAAACCAATGCTGGCACTAAGACCACACTCAATGAGCTTTATACGGCCATTGGCAAACAACAAAACGCTCATCCAGAGGCGGCGATCCTAGTGGCCAGAGACTTTAATGCAGGGAAACTCAAATCCGTTTTACCTCATTTCTACCAGCATATTAAATGTGCAACCAGAGGGAAAAAACTCCAGATCACTTTTACTCCACACACAGAGACACGTAGAAAGCTCTCCCTCACCCTCCATTTGGCAAATCTGACCATAATTCTATCCTCCTGATTCCTGCTTACAAGCTAAAATTACAGCAGGAAGTACCAGTGACTCGGTCAAAACGAAAGTGGTCAGATGAAGCAGATGCTAAGCTACAGGACTGTTTTGCTAGCTCAGACTGGAATATGTTCTGGGATTCATCCGATGGCATTGAGGAGTACACCACATCAGTCACTGGCTTCATCAATAAGTGCATCYATGACGTTGTCCCCACAGTGACCGTACCTACATAACCCAACCAGTAGCCATGGATTACAGGCAACATCCGCACGGAGCTAAAGGGTAGAGCTGCCGCTTTCAAGGAGTGGGACTCTAACCCGGAAGCTTATATGAAACCCCGCTATGAACCATCAAACAGGCAAAGCGTCAATACAGGACTAAAATTGAATCGTACTTCACCAGCTACAACGCTCGTCAGATGTAGCAGGGCTTGCAGACTATTACAGACTACAAAGGGAAGCACAGCCGCGAGCTACCCAGTGACACGATCCTYCCAGACGAGCTAAATTACTTCTATGCTCGCTTCGAGGCAAGTAACACTGAAGCATGCATGAAAGCATCAGCTGTTCCGGATGACTGTGTGATCATGCTCTCTGTAGCCGATGTGAGTAAGACCTTTAAACAGGTAAACATTCACAAGGCAGCAGGGCAAGACGGATTACCAGGACATGTAATCCGAGGATGCGCTGACCAACTGGCAAGTGTCTTCACTGACATTTTCAACCTGTCCCTGACTGAGTCTGTAAACCAATGTTTCAAGCAGACCACCATAGTCCCTGTGCCCAAGAACACTAAGGTAACCTACCTAAATGACTACCGACCCATAGCACTCACATCTGTAGCCATGAAGTGCTTTGAAAGGCTGGTCATGGCTCACATCAACCAAAACCATTATCCCAGAAATCCTAGACCCACTCCAATTTGCATACCGCCCCAACAGAGTATGCAAACTCTACTGCACTCAACARCRGGACAAAAGGAACACCTATTGAGAATGCTGTTCATTGACTACAGCTTAGCGTTCAACACCATACTGCCCTCAAAGATCATCGCTAAGCTAAGGACTCTGGGACTAAACACCTCCCTCTGCAATTGGATCCTGGACTTCCTGGCGGGCCGCCCCCAGGTGGTAAGGGTAYGTAACAACACATCCGCCACAATGATCCTCAACACGGGGGCCCCTCAGGGGTGCGTGCTCAGTCCCCTCCTGTACTCCCCGTTCACTCATGACTGCATGGCCAGGCACGACTCCAACACCATCATCAAGTTTGCCGATGACACAACAGTGGTAGGCCTTATCACCCAACAACGATGAGACAGCCTATAGGGAGGAGGTCAGAGACCTGGCCATGTGGTGCCAGGACAACAACTTCTCCCTCAACGTGATCAAGAGAAAAAAGATGATTGTGGACTACAGGAAAAGGAGGACCGAGCAAGCCCCCATTCTCATCGACGGGGCTGCAGTGGAGCAGGTTGAGAGCTTCAAGTTCCTTGGTGTCCACATCACCAACAAACTATCATGGTCCAAACACACTAAGACAGTCGTGAAGAGGGCACGACAAAGCCTATTCCCCCTCAGGAGACTGAAAAGATTTGGCATGGGTCCTCAGATCCTCGAAAGGTTCTACAGCTGCACCATCGAGAGCATCCTGACTGGTTGCATTACTGCCTTGTATGGCAACTGCTCAGCCTCTGACCGCAAGGCACTACAGAGGGTAGTGCGTTGCGGCCCAGTACATCACTGGGTTCAAGCTTCCTGCCATCCAAGACCGCTATGCCAGGTGGTGTCAGAGGAAGGCCCTAAAAATTGTCAAAGACTCCAGCCACCCTAGTCATAGACTGTTCTCTCTGCTACAGCACGGCAAGCGGTACCGGAGCACCAAGTCTAGGTCCAACAGGCTTCTTAACAGCTTCTACCCCCAAGCCATAAGACTCCMGAACAACTAATCGAAGGGCTACACAGACCCCTTTTTTATGCTGCTGTTACTCTCTGTTTATTATCTATGCATAGTCACTAACTAAACCTACATGTACATATTACCCCAATTACCTCGACTAACCGGTGCCCCCGCACATTGACTCTGTACCGGTATTCCCTGTATATAGCCTCGCTATTGTTATTTTACTGCTGCTSTTTAATTATTTGTTACTTTTATTTTCAATTTTTTTCTTAAAARTTCTTAAAGCATTGTTGGTTAAGGCCTTGTAAGTAAGCATTTCACTGTAAGGTCTACACCTCTGTTGTATTCYGTGCGTGTGACAAATAAAATTAGATTTGATTTAAAGCTCGTCTGGGAGGGAGGCTTCGGTGGGTACCGAATAACTGGATTTTCCTTTGTAGTCTGTGATAGTCCTTGCCACATGCGACGTAAGTCTGAGTTGTCGGACATCAATTCAAGTTTGAGTCTGTATTGGCCGAAGTGGGGGCGGGGGATGGCTTTGTACACGTCGCGGATGTTTGTGTATACATGGTCAAGCACGGGGGATACAGCTGTAACAGATGTATTTAGAAAGAGTCACTGGTGGTAACACTGTTTGAATAGTGCTGGGTTGACCGCCGTTTCCTTGACCTGTTTTTTGTCTGGTCAGGTTTGAAATGATCTGCCCGCATACCATATGAAGAATCGGAACAAATTGCGATTCAAATTCTGATTCAAAAATCTCTTCTTATTTCACATTTTTACTTTCTCTCTTTCAAGACTTTTCTCTTTGTAGTATAATACAGAATTGCACACACKCCAAATAATCCATTTTGGTTTAAATAGAAGTTGAAATAAGTATATTCAAAAGTAAAAAATAAATAAAAATAGATACATTTATACCAATGATAGGTAATACATTAAAGTGGTCTTCTACCAGAGCAACTATATAGCTTTTTAATGTATGTGCTTATAGTTACATAGATTTACAGAGTATACAAAACATTAAGAACACCTGCTCTTTCCATGACAAACACTGACCAGGTGAATCCAGGTGAACACTACGATCCCTTATTGATGCCACTTGTTAAATCCACTTCAATCACTGTGTGTGTGTGTGTCTTAGTTGCCATGGCGCCCTGGCTGCAGCTTAGACAGAGAGCTCCTGTACATTTGTACATATTTAGTTATATTAAGTGTTTTTAATTTTCATTGGTTTTGGAACCAACGTTTTGTTTTTGATAACAGTGAGTTTTTTTATTGCATACCGGTATATCTGGTGGATTTGAGACACACATTTGCAGATTGACTGACAGGTCAACTATTTTTGTCTTGGGTAGCTAGCTAGCTGGCTCATGTTTTTGTTTGAAAAATGCATCTGGAGACAGTACCAGCTTTTTTCATTTCACCTGGCTACCAGTTCCTGATCTTTGTAGAACATAATGTCAGGAGTTGCTTGAAGCGTGAGAGGAATAGGAGATGGAGGAATAAAGTGCTGAGGCAGAGGGCTCATAGGGAGGACGACTGGCTATTATTCTGAACTATGTGTGGTGAGCTTTCTGGCGCCCAGAGCTGCCGAGGCATTACCCAGCTGGGTGCCTAACAGAGTTGAAYAGAAGTCCAGTGGCTATATGACTCAGGCTGGTTCCCAGACCTACCCTCTACACCAGTGGTTCCCAAACGTTTTATAGTCCCGTACCCCTTCAAACATTCAACCTCCAGCTGTGTACCACCTCTAGCACCAGGGTCAGCGCACTCTCAAATGTTGTTTTTTGCCATCATTGTAAGCCTGCAACACACACACACATACGATACATTTATTAAACATAAGAATGAGTGTGAGTTTTTGTCAAAACGATCTTATAGGACCAGGGCACAAACAATAATATAATAATAATCAATCATTCTGCTCTTTATTTAGCCATCTTACATYTAAAATCTTATTTGTTCTTCAAGTCTTCAGGTTTTATTAACCCTCCCAGGAAAATATAGGTTATTTTGAGGTTTTTGAATGACTTCCTTAAAACCTTCAGTAAATGTTTTCTTAATGTTCTCAGAACAATTTAATTTACTTCAAATAGAAGAACGTTGTTTCTTAACGTTATTGGAAAAAATACATGTAATGTTGTCCTTGTAACATTGAATTGAAATGCTGTAGAATTACATTCATTGCTTTGGAGGACCTGCTCCTTGTGAGGAGTGCCAATATGACCGACTGGAGGCTTCAAAAGCCTCTCAATACATYGCAACAGCAATCCAGGGTTTGTATACATCATTGATTGAAGTATAGCGTCTCATGGAGACATAACATACACAGTTTGAGCTACTCCAGGAAGTGATGTTCCAGGCTAGCTCAGTGCTGCCCACTCTCATTGAGTAACTCAAGTTGAAGGGCGACCYGGGTACTGCAGGCTAACATCAGCAACTAAATTATCCTTATAACTTATTCTGTGTGCGATTTAAAAAATAATCGATTCGAGGACATACATCTGGTGTATTAGAAGCAGTTATAGGTATCCTGATTGTCTTAGACATTTTTATTTATTTACACAAAGATTTACATATTTCCATTCACTATAATTTGGGAWCCTGTTTTCTGCTAACAATGCTTGCAGTGCCGTGGTTGGCCTTGAAGAGCAGAGCATGGGGGGGCTCAAGCTAAACATGAAAAAAAAGATTACTAGTATAATAATTTAAAAAAAATATGCCCAGCTCACGAGGRCCCTTGATGATTTGAGGCTTGAGGCAATTGCCTCTTCTGCCTAATGGTAAGGCCGGCACTGCAAGTGAGATGGATTTAAATGGTTTAGCACAAAAGACAAGTGGGTTTGGTCTTTCAAAGTGTTTTTTATGGTTTGTTTTTGGTAGCCGGTAAGAGAGGTCGGGGAGGCAAGCAGATAGAGCTGCTGAGTGGTACACAGATATATATGCTGGTTAGACCAGTGCGTCAGTGTTGAAATTAAGGCCCCTCAATGCGATGCTTCCACTGAAGCTCACAACTTCAGCTGCGAGAGGAATTTCCCTGTCAAGTTGGCCTTTAAAGTGCCCTGAATCAGTGAGCAGGGGAAAGTGAAGTCTTTGCTCACCACAGTCACTGAGGTGTTGTGTCAACAAGGGGCCCAGGTTAAAAATACAGCGCTGAAAGTACATCATGTGTTTCCTGTGATTCACCAGGGGATATATAAAAATGTAAAACATACTTGCGTAAGACTAACGGCACTTTTAAGTGTCAGTTTGCCACCTAAGCTGTAAAGATAAAGAACAAAAGGAAATAATAGACAGTCATAATGACGCTCTTTATTGATYAGTAACACGGTTGGTGAATGAGTTTATGCATTTGTGTGTGCATGGCAGAGTGGATAGGTGAATGCCTACATTTGTATGTGTAAGAACGTTTTTGTTTGAGAATGCATGCAAGTTTGTGTCGGTGTATTGATTGGTGGATACATGAATGTGATTGTGTAAGAAATTAAGATGTTACAGTATGTTCATGTGAGAGTAAGTGAGAGCATACAGTATGTGTGTGTGCAGCTGTGTATAAGTGCATGCATATGAGTGTGTCCTACGTGGGGTCTACCTAGCTAATGGGCTGTGACAGCATCAGTCCGCGCTCTGTCATCTTTACCTGCAGGGGGCTGAGCAGGCACCGTGGGCCGAATAAAAGAGGTCACTGGACTCGCCCTCCCCCTGGGAAATGGACTGACTCAAAGACCCTCACTCTAAATAAAGGCTTCAACATGTTTCAGTTTGGCTGTCGGCTAGTCGAACCGAACGAGTGTGCTCGCATAATCACTTAAAATGTCTTTGCTTGAAAGATGAGAAAAAAGCAGCAATAGTACTGTTTGTCCATTTTGAGACACCGTAGCCAGTATACACTTCCTCAAAATAGTCAGAATTAATATAAGATAACTCAAGAAATCTGTCATTCATTTTGACGTTTTTGCCGAAGWGATCTCAGTCGAACAATTTTACATCTAACTAAGATGAATGACAACAAAGACTTTARTGAAGAATCRCGAAAGTTGACCAATCACTGACGAAAGGGCGTAGACTTCGGCTCCCAGCTTGCCTCTAGACAAAAAAATGTGTGTGCTGAAAAAACGAACAGAAACGTCACAAAATGTCGTTATAATAGATACACAAACTCTTCAGAACTGTTTCGGCTGGGAAGCATGTGGACACCGATAATCCCTTCCTCACAGAATAGAAGGGTTAAGGCGTGCAAGCGAGGGAGGGGAGAGGGAGCTTCCACCCTGTACTCTTTGTTTGAACTAATGCATAATCATCTGGATAATAATAATGAAATGATTGAAAAGGCAGCAATTCAACCATGCAAGACTTCAGTGGTATCTCAAATGTTTTGGCTTCCAAAGTCTTGTTCAAATGATAATAGGCTTTTGATCATTTAAAAAAACAGTTATTGACAGCTTTAATAAAGGACATTCCTCACTGGCCCCATTCAAAAGCAACATAAATAGAAGCGAGTCAGAACTATCAATCATAAAGTCCATATGGAAGATTCGAGTACAGTACAGGAGTTCAGGAAGCACCTTTCAGAACGTGTGTATGAGGTTCTGAGAAAAAAAGGGCCTCTTTTACAGCCTCTGAGACAAACAAAAGATCAAKGTGAACAACAGCCACAGACAATTCCAGGGACCTGGGCTGAGTTCCAAATGGCACCCTATGCCTTATGTAGCGCTTTACTTTTGACCAGAGTCCTATGGGACACGGCCCTGTAGTCAATCAGTTTGTCAGTAGCTTAATGTATCTGACGGCCAGCAAGGGCACCTGTAAAACATTGGCCAGCATGTGGAGGAGTAATTCCCAGAACCCCCCCCCCCCCCCCCCCTTACCCTCTCCATCCCGCCAAGCCTGCTGAACAAGTGTGTGTGTGTGTGTGTGGTGTGTTGTGTGTGTGTGTGTGTGTGTGTGTGTGTGTGTGTGTGTGTGTGTGTGTGTGTGTGTGTGTGTGTGTGTGTGTGTGTGTGTGTGTGTGTGTGTGTGTGTGTGTGTGTGCGTGTGCGTGCGTGTGCGTGTGTGGGTCAAAAGAATTGATTGCAAAGTTGACACTTGGTATTGAGGTCAGTTTTGTTCACAGCATATTACTGCAAAACAGAGCAAAAGGGTGATTCCCATGCCAGTGGGAGTGGAAAATATTTTTGGTATCTCAGATTATTTTGGAAATTCTCACATAGAAACTTCATTGGGAGGAAGGATGTTTGAAATGCTTTTAAAATTTGTATCACAAACCATTCCTGAGAAAATCATGATAAAAYTGGCCATTTTAGGCCTTTTTTAAACCTATTCATGCCTCCTGTAAGACCCTATGATCTTTGAACTGTACATGATACAGACAACATCTTTGTCATTATTATATTATACTCCTTATAGTGTGCTCTGACAAATGGAGTTTGTCTAGATTCTGAAATAATGATGTTCACATAAATTTATTCAACATTACAAATATTAATATAAATATCTCAAAACMATCCTTTTGATTTAGTTCATTTTAAGACATATTGTTATTGCTGATTGTGCAATCCTAAAGGCGTGCTGTGATTGGTTAATTACCTATAATGTAKATTTCTGTGTATAAAATGGGACATATCATTAAAAGTAGRAGAGAGCCCACTCTGGAAATTTGATGTGTTTGAAGAGTATATTGTTCCAAAAAAGGTCTAAAAATAAGCAAAATAAAAACYGGTAGTTTTGAGATATTTATATGAATATTTTTTATGTTGAATAAATGTATGTGAAAATGTGTATTTCAGAATCTAGACATAATCTAGACTCCATATGTTCGAGCACACTATAAAGAGTCTAATGACACCAATACCAGGACGCGTACTCAAAACATGCGCTGACCTGCTGGCAAGTGTCTTCACTGACATTTTCAACCTATCCCTGACCCGGTCTGTAATACCAACTTCTATCAAGCAGACCACCATAGTCCCTGTGGTCAAGAATGCCAAAGTAACCTGCCTAAATAACTATTGCCCCGTGGCACTCACATCTATAGCCATCAATGGTTTGAAAGGCATGGTTCACATCAACACCATCATCCCAGACCCCCTGGACCCACTCCAATTCACATACCGTCCCAACAGATCCACAGATGGCGGAATCCCTATTGCACTCCACACTGCCCTCACCCACCTGGACAAAAGGAATACCTATGTAAGGWTGTTGTTCATTGACCACAGCTCAGCATTCAACACCATAGTCCCCTCCAAGTTCATCACCAAGCTCAGAACCCAGGGATGGAACACCTCCCTCTGCAACTGGATTCTGGACTTCCTGACGCGCCAGCCCCTAGGCAGTGAGGGTAGGCAACAACACATCCACCACACTGACCATCAATACAGGGGGCCCCTCAGGGGTGTGTGCTTAGACCTCTCCTGTACTGCTTGTTTACCCACAACTGCGTGGCTYTACACGATTCCAACACCATCCAAAAAAATGGTGGTAGGACTTATCACCGATGACGAGGAGGCAGCCTATAGGGAGGAGGTCAGAGACCTGGCAGTGTGGTGCCAGGACAACAACCTCTCCCTCAACGTCAGCAAGACAAAGGAGCTGATCATGAACTACAGGAAACAGAGAGTTTGAGCACACCCCCATCCACATTGATGGGTCTGTAGTGGAGCTGGTTGAGATGTTCAAGTTCCTCGGAGTCCACATCACTAAGGAATTAACATGGTCCCACTCAGCGCCACTAAGGAATTAACATGGCACGACAGTGCCTCTCCCCCTCAGAAGGCTGAACAGATTTTGGATGGGTACTTAGATCCTCAATAAGTTTTACAGCTGCACCATTGAGAGCATCTTGACTGGCTGCATTACCACTTGGTACGGCAACTGCAAGGCACCGGACTGCAAGGTGCTTCAAGGTTGTGAGTACGGCCCAGTTCCCTGCCATCCAGGACCTCTATACTAGGCGAGAAAGGCCCGAAACATTGTCAAAGTCTCCAGCCACCCAAGCCATAGACTGTTCTCTCTGCTACCTCATGGAAAGCGTTAACAGTGCACTAAGTCTGGAACAAACAGGACCCTAAACAGCTTCAACCCCAAGCCATAAGACTACTAAACAAGACTGCTAAATAGCTAATCAAATGGCTAGCCGGACTACCTGCATTGACCCTTTTTTACACTAACTCTCTTGAACTGACTCTGTGCACACACACTGGACTCTACCCACACACTCACACATACTTACGCTGACACCCCAACACACACATACACATACTACATATGCCCACACACACATAACATGAGCACACATGCATACTGACGCCACACACACACACACATGTTTTTCTTCCACTTTGACACTACATAGTATTTTGGGTAAATTCTAGACCAAAAAAACTATAATTAAATCAATTTTAGTCCCACTTTGTAACACAACAAAATGTGGAAAAAGTCAAGGGGTGTGAAAACGTTATGAATGCATTGTAGGTCTAAAAACACCTAAAAGGGCCACTTTCTTTCATCATGATAAAAAAAAATGGTTTGTGATACAAATGTAWTGTTCTGGCAATTCTCCTATGTAAGAATTGTCAGAACAATCTGAGATAGCAAAAATATTTTCCGCTGGCGTGGAATCGCCCAAAAACTGATTGCCTTACTGATAGCTAGCAATTCAAGCAAAGAGTTACTTTTTGTCTAGATCGCTACAGTTCCCYTTGGTGTTGTGTTCACACAGAATACAGTAAGTCAACTGCAAATTAGAACGATATCTGTATGAAACGGGTAAGGTCTTCAAGAACATTGACCAACAGCAAGCAAATATAGTCACTCCTATGGATATTCAGTTCCCCACTTCCCAGATGGGTTTATGTTTTGTGTACACTACACTACACGCATGAAGAGCACCATAACAGACACGTTTATGTACATTGTGATGTGGTATAGACAGTATCACTCTAGGCTAAAATCCCACCTGGGAGTGGTTATGAAATAGTGAAACCGCTTTCACTGATACTCCTGACATTCTCAAACGACCAAGACCCTSCCCTGTGTTCCACTTGTTTATTACCCGGGCCCGAGGTGTTCGTTAGTAAATGCCTCATTAAATGGATGCCTTTGGGTTGATCTGAACCACCACATTTAATGAAGGCACTAACAAGAACAGAGATGCTGAGGTGAGGTGTTCGGTGTGCGTGTGTGCGTGTGTGCGTTTGTGCGTGTGTGCGTGTGTGCGTGTGTGTGTGTGTGTGGTCTAAAACTTGTTCACAACAGCTTCAACTTTATTTAAAAAGGCAAGCTATGGAATGCAACCGGATATGTATGTTTCTAAGRGTGTGTCACAAATGGCACCCTATTCCCTATGCAGTGCAGTACTTTTGCATCACATCCGGTATGATTTATTAGAATTGCTAGAACCAAGAATAAGTTGTTTCAGTTGATAAAATATTGAACTTAAAAATAGTGCACTGTAAAGAGAATAGGATGCCATTTGTGACGGAAAMGTTATCAGCATAGAGAATTTTGGTTCTGGTTACCCACTCATTCTGTTCAACCGTTTCTCCCCAGTTCACACCAGGGATTGTCCCTAGCTGTAATTCTGTATTTGACAGCACATTATGAAAATCTATATGATTAATTACTGTAGTCTCTCAGAAGAGACATCGATAATTCTCAGAAAATGTATAACTAATTTTTACCATGATCAATGATCAATTCAGTTGAAAGTCTACACCAACTGTCAATCCAACACCTTAACTGTCGTTAGGTGTTGGGTTGCTACACTATTATCGTCCATTCTCCCGAAGTCTGTTTTCCATAGGATGCATTGCTAGCCCCAATGTTTCTCAGACCTGCAATGAAATCAGAGTTTGAGCTAAATTTAATCATAGTGTGACAGACTGAGTTTTAAACTGGTCGTCTTCGTCCAACAAGACTATGCTAATGGTCATTTACGCTGTATTAAGGTGTCAAACATGTTCAAATGTTGACAAACCCCAGAAGCAGTCACAGATTGATTGATTTCATAAAAAACAATTGTTTGCATTCTAGCTTTGGCAGATGCAGATAAGGAGTATAATTKACTTTTTTGTGATTTGAAGTCCAATTGTATTATGACCTTTTGCTGATAGATTATAATWAAAAAAWAAAWAAATCTAAATTGAACCAATTTATTCTCGGTTCTAGCAGTAAATCATACCGGATGTGACTCATACAAGTAGAGGTGTCACATTGTGTTTTCATTTTACTACCTCCAGTATCTTGTAATTGCACTCRGCTACCCCAACAACGTCTGAGACCATTCATTCACTATCTATGCAAACGGTATTTACAGACGTCAAGTCATACAGAAACTGACCTTTGGTTTACAACTTTAATAGTACCTTTTCACAGTTCCTCTGCAGCGACCCAAGAAAGAGTCATTAGAGTATGAAGGGGGTGTTTAATGAGAAATGTATTAATAAGATACTGAATTTTTTTTTCATTTATTTAACTAGGCAAGTCAAATAAGAACAAAGTCTTATTTTCAATGATGGCCTAGGAACTGCCTTGTTCAGGGGCAGAAAGACAGATGTTTACCTTGTCAGCTCAGGGATTTGATCTTGCAACCTTTCGGTTACTAGTCAAATGCTCTAACCACTAGCCTACCTGCCGCTCCAACTTTGAGGGGATAATTGATGATAAATGATTTTACAAACCAACCTTGTCCTTGAAAATTTATAGCAAAGATATATAGGGTTTCCCCTAGGTACAGATCTAGGATCAGCTTCCCCTCCCCACAATCCTAACCGTAACCATTAGTGCTGAAAATGCTAAACTGACCCAAGATCAGTGTCCAGGGAAGGGTTATTCAAATCTTACCGTGCAAGGTTCGGAGTACTGTTGGTTTTCTGTTCTATCTGATAATAATTGCACCCACCTGGTGTATGGAGTGATTTCAGTGCCAACAGACATTATTGTTTAATTTCATAATTTTGAATTTGTATTAGGATATTGAATTAGAATTTTATATTTTTGAATTTGTAATGTAAAAATTTAATCATTGAATTCATAAATCGAAAATTGTATTTCATGATGAATTGAATGAATATTGCATTCAGTTTTAAAATTAAGTTTCAATTAAATTGAATATTCAGTTATATTTTCAGTTTCATTGTCTGTGTGTTAAGTGTGCCAACTATCTTTTCATGTGTACCAAAGTTTTATATATTAAACTTTTCAGGTGCATTCAGATTCAGTTTTAAAATTCAGTTATCTAAATTCAAATTCAATACCAGAGACAACATCCTGGTACTTTGCCAGCTTGGAAAGGTAGAGGAGAACAGATCAAATCAAACGCTTTCTATGGTAAACAGAAGCTAGCAGCAAAGCCACGGGAAGTAGGGATGCTGAGAGTGCTACAGCACCCCATGAAAATTTTGAATTACCAGAAAATATTTTTAAAAGAAAATTCTCTCAAAAAAGTAGTGCACAAGGCCTTTACTAGTCCTGTATTAAGAGAGAGAAAACATCATGACTGGTAGTGTTCGTGCCACATTCAAATGTAATACATTTMTACCATTAAATGACATCTTTACTATTAGGCCCATAAACAGATAGCAGAGAATTATGCACTTCCAAGCACTCACTCTTCTTTTTCATTTGAACCATTTTATGTCAATGAAGTACTAACAAAAAAGGTATATAAAAAAATCCACAGGAGCTGATTTACTCGATCCCTTTCTACTGCAGCTTTCTGCCCCCCTTATTGTAGAACCTTTGAACCACATTTTTTATTGAAAGAAATTGCTTTTGGTGCTATCCCTAAGATCTGGAAAGCAACGCATGTCCTCCCTCTACACAAAGGTGGGGTTACTTCTGACCGAGATAACAACTGCCCAATTTCTAAACTATCTTGCRTTGAAAAAATATTAGAATCACTGGTAAACTCTCAGCTAAGAACTTTTCTAAATGTGCACCAGTCTGGTTTTAGACCTGGACATAGCACCATTTCAGCAGCTACACTTGTCTTAAATTATGTGTTAAATTGCTTAGATTAAAGATCATTGCGATAGCATTTTTATTTGCCTATCCATGGCCTTTCATGCTGTCAAGCATCCCCTACTTATTCAAAGGTTGTCTGAAATGGGCCTCGACCAGGAGTCTTGCAAGTGGTTTGGGAACAACAATGCCTTCAGAAAGTATTCYTACCCCTTGACTTTTTTCACATTTTATTATGTTACAGCCTTATTCTAAAATGGGTTGAATTCAGAATTGTCCCCATCAGTCTACATACAATAACCCATAATGACAAAGCGAAAACAGATTTTAATTTTTTTGTGCAAATGTATTGAAAATGTAATACAGAAGTATCTAATTTACATACTTATTCACACCTCTGAGTCAGTACTTTGTAGAAGCGCCTTTGGCAGTGATTACAGCTTTCTGGAAAAGTCTCGAAGAGCTTTAAAACATTTGTTAAGCTCTGTCAAAATGTTGTTTATCATTGCTAGACAACATAACACAATTTCAAAGATTCTACAGAGTTACACTTCATATAAAGAAATCATTCAATTGAAAAAAATTAATTAGGCCCTAATCTATGAATTTCACATGACTGGGAATACAGATATGCTGGGACATTTTCAGCTTCCAGGAATTGTGTACAGATCCTTGTGACATTATCATGCATTATCATGCTGAAACATSAGGTGATGGCGGCGGATGAATGGCACAACAATGGGCCTCAGTATCTTGTTGCGTTAAATTTTCATKGATAAAATGCAACTGTGTTCGTTGTCRGTAGCTTATGCCTGCCCATACCATAACCCCACCGTCACCACTTGGCACTCTGTTCACAATGTTGATATCAATGCCATACACTTGTCTGCCATCTGCTATATGCCTGGTACAGTTGAAACCAGGATTCATCCTGCCATTGGCCATCTAAAGGGGAGCATTTGCCCACTGAAGCCGGTTACGACACTGAACTGCAGTCAGGTCAAGACCGTGGTGAAGACAACGAGCACGCAGCTGAGCTTCCCTGAGATGGTTTCTAACAGTTTGTGCAGAAATTCTTTGGTTGTGCAAACCCACCGTTTCATTAGCTGCCTGGGTGGCTCGTCTCAGAATGCCAGATGTGGAGGTCCTGGGCTGGCGTGGTTACACGTGGTCTGCGTTTGTGAGGCCGGTTGGGCGTTCTACCAAATTCTCTAAAACAAAGTTGGAGGCGGCTTATGGTAGAGAAATGAACACTTCATTCTCTGTCAACAGCTCTGGTGGACATTCCTGCAGTCAGAATGGCTATTGGACGCTCCCACAAAACGTAAGAAATCTGTGTCATCGTGTTGTGTGACAAAACTACACATTTTAGAGTGGCCTTTTATTGTCCCCAGCACAAGGTGCACCTGCGTAATGACCATGCTGTTTAATCAGCTTCTTGATATGCCACACCTGTCAGATGGATGGATTATCTTGGCAAAGGAGAAATGTTCACTAACAGGGATGTAAACAAATTTGTGGAAAACATTTGAGAGAAAATTGTTTTGTGCTTATGGGATATTTATGGGATATTTTATTTCAGCTCATGAAACATGGGACCAACACTTTACATGTTGGGTTTATATTTAGGTTCAGTATACTTTCAAGTCTTGCTATAGATTTTCAAGTAGATTTAAGTCAAAACTGTAATCAGGTCACTCAGGAACATTCAATGTCATCTTGGTAAGCAACTCCAGTGTATATTTAGCCTTGTGTTTTTGGTTATTGTTCTGCTGAAAGGTAATTTGTCTCCCAGTGTCTGTTGGAAAGCAGACTGAACCAGGGTTTTCCTCTAGGATTTTGCCTGTGCTTTGCTCTATTAAGTTTTTTTTTTAATCATAAAAAACTCCCTAGTCCTTGCCGATGACAAGCATACCCATAACATGATACAGCCACCACCATGCTTGAAAATATGGAGATTGGTACTGAGTGATGTGTTGTGTTGGATTTGCCCCAAACATAACTCTTTGAACGCTCAGGACATAAAGTTAATTTCTTTGCCACATTTTTTGCAGTTTTACTTTAGTGCCTTATTGCAAACATGATGCATGTTTTGTAATATTTTTATTCTGTACAAGCTTCCTTTTTTTATTCTGTAATTTAGGTTAGTATTGTGAGTAAGTACAATGTTGTTGATCCATCCTCAGTTTTCTCCTATCACAGCCATTAAACTATGTAACTGTTTTAAAGTCACCATTCGTCTCATGGTGAAATCCCTGAACGGTTTTCTTCCTCTCTGGCGACTGAGTTAGGAAGGATGCCTGTATCTTTGTAGTGACTGGGTGTATTGATACACCATCCAAAGTGTAAATAAGAACTTCACCTGCTCAAAGGAATATTCAATGTCTGCTTGTTTTACCCTATAGGTTTGCGAGACATTGGAAAATCTCCCTGGTCTTTGTGGTTGAATCTGTGTTTGAAATCCACTGCTCGACTGAAGGACCTTATAGATAATTGTATGTGTGGGGTACAGAGATGAGGTAGTAATTCAAAAATCATGTTATTAAACACTAGTACTGCACACTGTGTGAGTCAATGCAATTTATAATATGACTTGTTAAGCAAACATTTACTTCTGAAGTTATTTAGGCTTGCCATAACAAAGGGGTTGAATGCTTATTGACTCAAGCCATTTCAGCTTTTAATTGTTAACTCATTTGTACCACTTTAATATTATGGGGTATTGTGTGTAGGCCAGTGACACAAAATCTCAATTTAATCKGTTTTAAATTCAGGCTATAACACAACAAAATGTGGAAAAAGTCAAGGAGTGTGAATACTCTCTGAAGGCGCTATATCTGTCAGACAGGACACAATGTGTGGTTTCTGATGGTGTCAAGTCAAGTTACCTCGATATTACTAAAGGTGTCCCTCAGGGGTCGATTTTGGGACCTGTCCTCTTTACTAATTAAATAAATAACTTTGGTCTATCTGCAAAAACCTGTAACATTCCTCTGTATGCAGATGCCAATTTTATGTACGCTATTGCCCCTATGTTAGAGCTGCAATCTGATTTTGTTGCCTTGCAGAAATCCCTTGTTGATTAAAATCCCTTGTTGATTGGTACTTAATGTGGGAAAAACTAAATGTATGTTGTTTTCTAATTCTCGTAGAAATATTTCAGATGGTTTACACATTTATGCATTGGATGGTTCTTTCATCCAACGCATACAAATATTCTCCTATAAATATCTGGGCTTTTGAAATGACAAAAATYTTAGCTAGTTAAGAAGCTAAGATCTAATGTAGGCTTCTTTTATAGAAATAGATCATGCCTCTCCCTAAACAGCAGGAAGCAGGTTGACAACCATCCTGCCAGTCTAAATCAGTCCCTGGCAACCATCCTGCCAGTTCTTGATTATGGTGACACCATTTATCAGAATGTAGCAGCCACTACTCTAAAACCGTCAGATGTAGTGTACCACTGCTCGCTTTGCTTTATCTGTCACACCTTGATCTGTTTCACCTGTCTTTGTGCTTTTCTCCACCCCCCTCCAGGTGTTGCCCATTTTCCACATTATCCCCAGTGTATTTATACCTGCATTCTCCGTTTGTCTGTTGCCAGTTCGTTTTGTTTATCAAGCCTAGCAGCGTTTTCCCCCTTGCTACTGTCTGTTTCAAGTTCCTGTTTTCCCAGTTTTGACCATTCTGCCTGCCCTGATCCTGAGCCTGCCTGCAGTTCTGTACTTTGTCACACCACACTGGATTATTGAACTCTGCSTGCGCTGACCCTGAGACTGCCGGCCGTTCTGTACTTTTTGGACTCTGATCTGGATACCTACCCCCTGTTCTAGTAATAAACTTGTGTTACTTTGACACTGTCTGCATCTGGGTCTTCRGTAAAATGTGATATTATCATAGGTGACAAGTTTAATAATCATCACTGCATGTGACTAGGGTGGGAATTTATTTTTCTTTATTTCTATGTTTTCTATTTCTTTGTGTTTGGCCGGGTGTGGTTCTCAATCAGAGGCAGCTGTCTATCGTTGTCTCTGATTGAGAATCATACTTAGGTAGCCTTTTTTACCCACCTGGGGTTGTGGGTAGTTGTTTTCTGTATAGTTTTAGMTACCTTACAGAACRTTTCGTTTCTCGCTTTGTTATTTTTGTTCTAGTGTTCAGTTTTAAATAAATATCATGAACACGTACCACGCTGCGCTTTTGTCCACTCCTTCTTCATCAGACGAGCGTTACACTGCATCCGTTATCAGATGGTCAACTGGACCTCTTTTTGTTCACAAAGCTTTCTGCACAAGCTTCCAACATATCCGACTTCTCTGTTAAAAATASCGGGCACTAATCCCACTGTCATGACTGTCCACGAGAGTGAAGGGTGTCATAAAAGAATGTTATAAAGGAAATACTGTACTTGGAAAGTATACCCACTACATGTACGAGGTTTCCATACTATGCGCTGTGCATGTAACATGAAAAATGATGAAAGTGTTTTTGTGAAGAGAGGGATGTGATTTGAGAAACTATAAGAGATAATTGTTTTACATAACTTTCTACAAGTGACAAGTCACGCCCCCGAGTGAGGTCAGAGAGCGTGTCAGCCTGACGGATCGCCCCTTTCAAAACAAACTCTATAAATGATGAGTCAAGAAATGAACGTACTAGACCAGAAAAGCGTCAGGCTGCTCCTGCACGTTTAAAGTGATTTGAACTTTGAATATCAACACGAGGTAGAGATGAMAAACTCACCTCCCGGACAATCACTGGTACGGCTGATTAGCTGTCCTAAGAAAAGTATATTCAAAAGCAAATTTAAGTAGGACCATTATACTACTCTGCTCAAACCATCGTATTACTCTAACCTCATCACCCCAAGTACGCTGATGAGGGATAAATTCACTGAGGTTTTTAAGTGTTTTGGTTGTGTCTGACTATCTGCTGTATCTTGTAGGTTATTTTTGTTGCCGTTTTATTGATTTATTGAATTGTGAGTTGTTTGTCCTCAGGGGACCATTGTGATTGAGACCCTGGTCTCAATTGGGCTTCTCTGAATAAATAAAAGTAAAACATTTATAAATAATGTAACAAATCTGAGTATGAGGTCAAAGGGAGCTGAAATGTAACCGAGGTGGTTCGATGAARCTCACTCTTTTGATGAGTAACCTTGKTGGAGACTTGAAGATTATTTTAGCTTCCTGAACTCATCCCTATGGGCTTTAGCTAATTGGGCTAATACAGTCTTGTGACATGCAGGGGACCTGGTTCGAACCCAGTCAGTCACAAAAGTAATTAAATAGTGAGTGAAATAGGGAGTGGAAAGGCTATCATTAGAAGGGCTATGACAGGGTTATTCAACTGTATTCCTATAAGTTGAATAACTTATAAAAACTTAACGTTTTTTGTCACACACACGTTCCAGAGTGTCTTAGCTTTTAGGAATGGGGTAATAATAGCTTATAGCCCAAACACTTCAAACACTAGAACCAAATTCATAGGAAGAAAATATATTAAACAAGCCAGATTGGCTTCAGAAACCACCAGAAACGACTCCATTTCTACCGCTAGCTTCTTTCTAAGACATTCCTGGCTGGCAAAGTACCAGGATGTTGTTCCTGGTTTTGAATCWAAATTTAGAGAACTGAATTTGAAAATGGAATCTAAATGTATCTGAGAAGTTGAATATATGAAACTTGAAATTATAATTTGACAACTACATACACAGACAATACCATATTTAATGTGAATATATAACTATTACATTTGAATATTCAATTAAATTGAAATATCATTTTAAAACTGAATGCAACATTCAATTCAGTTTCAAATCATGAAATACAAGTTCAATTTATGAATTCAATGATTKAATTTGTGCATTACAAATAACAAATGTTGAATTCAAATTCAATATAAACAACAAACAAATATTGAACTCAAAGACAGTTTCTGTTGGCACTGACATATCACTCTATACTGGTGTCCAGGTCTAAATCAGTCCCTGATTAGGGGGGAAGAATGGAAGAAACAAACAGTGGAACTGGCTTCAAGGTCCAGATTTGAATTTAGGGGCATCTTGACCCAACTTCAGAATTACTCCATTCCTACACTGCCCTACCAAGCAAAAAGGCAGGAACTTCTCATTTGGTCGAAAATGAGTTAATMTCATTTTTGCTACATTAAATACATGCTTAATCGTGTGGAAAAGTATCCTGCCTCTATTGTATTGTGTTTTGGAGAAAATGGTGGTCATGTTAGCAGTAACTGCATACTGTGAAACCAAGGTAAATAAAAGCAATTTTTCTCAGTTCCACGCTATGAGCAGTTACTGGCGTTTTGTTTGGTAGGGCAGTACAGTATATGCCACTTCACACATTTCCGTCACAGCGAGCCAGAAACAGCACAGAGGATATCCCTGATACAATGCTGAGGTAAAATTAACATCTGGTGGAAATAATGTAAAGGAGACTGATGTCATGAGAGGATGATGCCTGCTGCTGTGAAGCAAGAAAAAAAAGAGATTGAGCCCTGGTAAATCCCTTGTTTTTGCAATCGAAGAATGTCTTAGTGTACTCATCCCAATGTCAAAAAAATAGTTGAAAAAATAATTAAACATTTGATTTGTTTACTTTATATCAATGATTACATATTTTTGGTGTTTTAGGTCAGCTGCCAGAGTACGCTAACATTTTATCCAGGTCATTATTTCAGTCGTTTCACCAATTCGGTGCCTTTTGAGATGTGTAACTAATGTTTGATTTCACCAAATGTTTATATTCTGTCATAAAGAGCACATGTTCAATTTAATAAAACACATATTTTCCATCTCAAGAGGTTAAATTAAAAAAACACTATAAATGACATGTCCTCTTAAAACTGCTTATAAAATAACAACCTTCTTACATCATAAGTTTGTTAAATAAACTTATTTAGGAAAAGTCAAGGATGGAGGGTGCCATGACATAATAAAAGGTRGAGATATTTACATTTTGAATTCATATTGAGTCAAAATGACTCACTCGGCTCTTCTAGTGTTAGGTGCCAAATAAAGTAACAGCGCTGACCATAACACAATTTCATCTTAAAATCAGCCAGAAATCCCCATGTGACAGGGGAAATGGAAGTTTGTTGTGTGCAACAAGGAGGGGCAATTGAATGCAAGCTTAAAAAATAAAAAAAAGTAAAAAAAAAAGTAAAAACTAAAATATTGCCTGTCTATCTATGAGTAATGGGGTTGATGTGTTATGCTCGACCCACTCAGTTATCCACCACAAAACACCCGAAAATGGAAAATGGCCCAAAAGAGTAGAARCATTTCAACTGCTTTTACACTATGACTTGACGATTGCATGTTTAGATTATCTTTTTTTTCCCAGCAATAGTTTCACCATATTAAAATGAGAGTTCAGTTCACATAACAGGGTTGACCTTAAAATGAGGGGCACGTTAAATAAATAGTAATCTTCACAAAGGACTTTGTCAAAAACACAAAATAAATAGGGCTTTACAGTGATGGTGAAAACTTAGACATTTTGTGGTTAATCATCCTGGAAATCTTTATTAAAAATCTGATTTATTGAATTCTCCATGTGGTCTATATTAAAGGGCACTTCATTGAGTATAACAGGCTTTTAAAATTCAATATTGGTGCACAATTTCGATTTAAAAGGCACTCGTGGAACGACCCATTTGTTCTGAAGAACTGACACGAGATGTTGGATATTCTTATTCAGACACAGTCACAACGGGCTTGTCATGGTTCATAAATGGTGAAAGAACATTGCAGGAAACACTGTGCAAAGGAATAATACTAAATAAGTGGGAGTGCTTTTTTAGTCCGTTTGGTTGTGACATTGCTAGTCTGCTATTTTTTCCTTGCCACTTTGTTGCTGCATGGTCTTTAGGATCTAGGCCATTTTACTGTCGAGCACCTAGAGACAACCGTCGATGGATTCATAGTCAGACATTATATTTGACTGATTGATAGTCTGCCAGGCTTGGTTCAAATACCACTTTCGGAATATTAAAGAGCGTTACAAAAAAAAAACTTGTCACAATCATGTTTCGAAAACATTTTGCAAACCTTCCAAAAACATAATGAGGCACAGAAGTGTTGTTACTGTACGCCGCCACTCTTCTCCTTCACAGTATTTGATGGCTCTAAAACAGCCATGACGTTCCATGACGGAAACCCCACGGACACAGCCTCTCCTCCCACCCATGACTCTGTACAGTACCTCACTGCTCTGTGTGGTTGGTTCCCCGACGCGACACAMTCACCACGCTCCACTCTTCACTCTMGTTAGCTGAGGATTTCCCCTTGATGCACCTTCTGAACACAGTGCCCAATGTGACTCACAGCAATTTTGTTTTCTCAAAATGGTGCCTTTGACCTGGAAAGGCCTCTCATCTTCAGACCCCCAGAGGGGTGTCATGGTTTGATGTCTGTGCCGAGGGGCGTAGTGGAAAGGGGAAKGTTTCAGGGAGATAGGTATGAGTAAGATGGAGGCATAGTAGCCCTTCCACAGAGGAGGAGAGCTGCAAAACAGGAAACGAAAATGCGCGGCTCGCGCCACCTGTGTTGTGGTGGGGGATGCAGTGACTAAAGGMTTTTTTATTTGCTTGTTTCTTGACTTTGTCTTGTTTGTTAAATTCTTTACATATGTGCTGTAAAAATGATTAACTTTATACCCATAACGTTCTATGAAGCTAGTCAAGGCACCTGGGTTCAAATACTATATAAAGTCTTTCAAATACTTAAGAGGGTTTGCTCTAACCTGCTTGGAGTGCCAGGTGGGCAGGGTTGGCACTTTTGGGACGTTCTGCTTGGTTCCATTGCAACAGGCAAGTTCAATCAAGCACAGTAAAAGTATTTAAAATCATTTCAAATAGTATTTGAATCCAGGTCTGCAAAGCACTGACGCACCTGGGTTCATCGATACTTCCAGAAGACCATTTGGCAGAGTTTTGGCCAATCAGCATCCAGCACCAGACTTATCCGTTATACGAAGGTTGTTATAGCAGCCCTCAACTTAACTGAGAAATGTATTCATGCGCGTCATCGTCACCCACCACCTGTGGGAGACGATGACTCATAGAGGATCCCACTTCTGCCACCAATTGTAGAAGATTGTGTGTGTAGGGGGGACCCACAAAGGGTTGTAGAATGTTTTTCCTCCCTTATTTCTGCTAAATTGTCATACCTACAGACCACAATGTCAGTTAGTAGGCCTAGTTACAGTACAACCAGAGCCCCTTTTTCCTCTGTTGCTCCTCCCCTAGAAGACAATTGTATTGGACTCCTTACTGTCTGCCGGRTGAAATGATCTGAATTACAAAGAGTATTCTTTGAGTGTCATTGTGACTAACTGTGGTGCTGAAATGACAGAGACAACATGCAGAGATACATCCTTGAGAATGGTTTAGGATTAAGAAAGTAAAAAAGTAAAATCGAAAGCAGGGCTGGCCCTAGCCTTTTGGGAGCCCTAAGCAACATTTGTAGGTCTACAAAGGGCCTCAAATGGCCACTTTCATCATGATTTTCTCTAAAATGGTTTGTGATACAAATGTAAAAAGCATTTAAACATCCTTCCTCCAAGACATGCTAACCTCTCACCATTACCACAGGGGAAGTTAGCAGGTCTTGGGGTTATGATCTTTGAATCTCCCTAACTTTCTCACTCATTATTGATCACGATTCATTCAGGATTATCCGTAATCATGGTAGCATCCACAATAATGTAGAAGTGCTTAGAAACATATTCTATTCTAATTTACAATAAAAATTACTTCAAAATTACACAATATATTATTTACCATTCATTTCTATTGGGCACAAAATCATTTGAAACACAACCAAAACAAACTGAAAATCCATCCAACAAGTTTGTAGAGTCAATGTAGTCATTGCGTGCTTGATGTAGTCATTGCGTGTTAGGAATATGTGGCCAAGTACTACACTTTTGACTACTTTATTTCTAAGAATCTTTAGTGGTGTCAATAATTTTGAGCCCTACCTTTTTTAGAAAAAAAAGATTACTTGTTAAACAAAATGTTAGTATGAAATAATATAATTTCCCTTTTTTTGCATACAATATACAGGATCTCAGTATTTCAATTATTTATTTTATACAGCCATTATTGCAAATTTTTATCAAGGGTGTCAATAACGTATAGCTGTATAGCTGTATAGCTCACTGTATAGCTCACTGTATAGCCCACTGTATAGCTCTAAAAAGGGCCTAAAATTGCCAATTTCAACATGATTTAAAAAAAAAAATGGTTTGTGATACAAATGTAAAAAGCACATTAAATTTTCTTCCTCCCAATGAAGTTCCTATGTGAGAATTGCCAGAACAATCTGAGATACTAACACCTGAACTTTAATTTTTAATATATTTTATTTATATTTTTTCTACTCGCACTGAGTTTGCTGATAGCTACCTTATTGAGGAAAAGGTACTTACTATGACTGAGATACGTGGTTGTCACACCTAGCTATCTTAAGATGAATGCACTAACTGTAAGTCGCTCTGGATAAGAGCTAAATGACAAAAARGTAAATGTAAATGATACCAAATTATTTTCCGCTCCCGCTGGCATGGAATGGCCCTGGCTTGTTTTTCTCTGGTACACTGATCTGCCGCCTGATGTAACTGTGGATACTGTGACGGTATCTGACCCTCTGACTGAGGTTACATTTTTGACAAAAGTAGTGTACTATAAAGGGAATAGGGTGCCATTTGGGATGTAGCCTTAGTGCCTGAATTACAGGCCCATACAAAGATAGTACCTAGTATAGCACGGGCATAACATTATCAACCTTTCATGCTTGTTGTGAAGGCTGAAGGGGGCCCTATTGCATGTCTGTATTTAAAGCCATAAGTCCCTGCGGGCATAAGAATGGTCAGAGTATTTATTTTATTTAGGCAGGGAAGAGTTCCATTGAGACCAAGGTCTCTTCTACAAGGAAGCCCTGCGTGACAAAAACAATTCCAGAACCAAGGCAGCATTGGAAATGTACAAAGAAATATACAAAAAAATACAAAACACAATCATAAAAAATAACCACTTCCCCAGTAAAGAGGTCGTCAACCAACAATAAGAATTGCCCAAAATGCACCAATGCATCAAACTTTAGGGTATTCTGGAGATTGTTACAAAAGTAAAATGTGAAGAAACCATACTGAACAAAAATATAAACGCAACATGTAAAGTGTTGGTCCCATGATTCATGAGCTGAAATAAAAGATCACAGCAATGTTCCATACGCTGTTAGTGAGCATTTATCCTTTGCCAAGATAATCCATCCATCTGACAGGTGTGGCATATCAAGAAGCTGATTAAACAGCGTGATCATTACACAGATGCACCTTGTGCTGGGGACAATAAAAGGCCACTCTAAAATGTGCACTTTTGTCCCACAACACAATGCCACAGATGTCTCAAGTTTTMAGTGAGCGTGCAACTGTCATGCTTACTGCAGGAATTTTATGTTCAATTCTCTACCATAAGCTGCCTCCAACGTCGTTTTAGAGAATTTGGTAGRACATCCAACTGGCCTCTCAACCGCAGACCAGGTGTAACCACACCAGCCAAGTACCTCCACATCTGGCTTCTTCACCAGTGGGATGGTCTGAGACCAGCCACCCGAACAGCTGATGAAACTGTGTGTTTGCACAACCAAAGAACTTCAGCACAAACTGTCAGGGAAGCTCCTCTGCGTGCTCGTCGTCCTCACCAGGGTCTTGACCTGACTGCAGTTCGGCGTTGTAACCGACTTCAGTGGGCAAATGCTCAACTTCGAGGGCCACTGTAACAGATTATCTTGAGCATTGCCCGTTGGAGAAATGTGCTCTTCACGGATGAATCCCAGTTTCAATTGTACCGGGCAGATGGCAGACAAGCGTGTATGGCATTGTGTGGGRGAGTGGGTGGGTTATGGTATGGACAGGCATCAGCTACGGACAACAAACACAATTGCATTCAATTTGAATGTACAGAGATACCGTGACGAGATCCTGAGGCTCATTGTCTTGCCATTCATCCCCCAGCATCACCTCATGTTTCAGCATGATAATGCACAGCCCCATGTTGAAAGGATCTGATTCCTGGAATCTGAAAATGTCCCAGTTCTTCCATGGCCTGCATACTCACCAGACATGTCTCCCATTGAGCATGTTTATGATGCTCTGGATCGACGTGTACGGTAGTGTGTTCCAGCTCCCACCAATATCCAGAAACTTCACACAGCCATTAAAGAGGAGTGGGACAACATTCCACAAGCCACAATCAACAGCCTGATCAACTCRATGCAAAATAAATGTGTCGTGCTGCATGAGGCAAATGATGGTCACACCAGATACTGACTGATTTTCTAATCCACGCCTCTACTTAAAAGAAAAAGGTATCTGTGACCTAGAGATGTATATCTGTATTCCCAGTCATGTGAAATCCATAGATTATGGCCTAATGAATTTATTTCAATTGACTGATTTCCTTATACGAACTGTAACTCAGTCAAATCTTTGAAATTGTTGCATGTTCAGTGTAAAAGCGGTTTTAACTAAATCTGTAGTGACAGAAGGAATTTCAAGAGTTAATTTAGAGGACGTCGCTATAGTCTAGGACTGGTAAACATAGGAGAATGAAATTGGACCAGAGAATGACTTTTGTTGTCGTAATAAAAGTTTTCACGTGAGTTGCTTTATTGTCATTCTCCATTTCTGACTCAGGCCTGCAGGCCATAGTCCTCCAAGCCATTTGACCCATACAATGTGAGTTTTCTGTGTTTCTGGTATGTGGTGAKTGGGTTAACACATGTGAGGTAGGGGTGCGGGAAACTTGACATAGGGAACGCACCATGAAATATGTAGGAGAGTGACAGGGGGCAGCTGAAGAGAGGGGAGCATGAAATCTCAACATAAGGCCAGTAGAACTACCTCACAGCTCCTCAGGCCCTCTGTGTGTGCGCGTGTGTGCACGTGAGCGGACATATGTTACTGTAACCATCCGTTTACACGCATTTTTTGATTAATCTGAAACTGAAAAAGTACTTTGAAACTTTGTCTCCCTCTTGGCAAACACATATCTAAACTATCTAGATCATATGATACATTCTTACCAAGAAAACATATAATGGACAGCTATCCATAAGAGCACATACCATATTTGCAGTGCCATTCAGAAACYGTTGGATTGAATGGCCAAGTAAATGAGTATGTTAACATGCACAGTAGTAATTAGATATTAAACTGATGATGGCAGTAGGCAGATTATGCAATAACCATGTAAACACCTTACTCTGCTTATCTMATCTTAAAAGGTCAAAATCGAAGTAAACATACACCGATTAAAACACCTAGTTTTCTGAGTCATCTTTCAAAGGATTAGGACATCCCGTTCCAGCGGTGTATTTGATCAACCCATGTGCTAGTACCAGCAGAGCTAGCTGCCCTCTTTAGCGTGACTAAAGTGAGTTCGAAACAACTGTATGTATGAAGTACTTTTCACATACGAACGTRATATGTCCGAATCAAATTCACTTCCCAAAAATAACATGGTAGAATGTTCATTTTTTAAATCATTTTTCAGAGTGCCATCCGGTAGCCTGATTTCAGATGTGTCCATGTAAACYAATCAAATGACATTTTATTGGTCACATACACGTGGTTAGCAGATGTTATTGCGAGTGTAGCGTAATGCTTGTAAACAGCAGGATRATGCGGGAAATTGTTCTTCTTGCAAAGCATGTAAATGTTTTAATCAAACTATTATATTKATCTATCCACAATAATCACATTATTGAGCGCATGTAACCGTACTCAGTGTTTYAATAAAGCACATATGTCGAGTGATTTCTCATTTGGAAAATAGCTCTGGGGTTTGTTTGCACATTATTAACCGTTTGACAGACAGTTTCCAGAGATGGTATTTACATAGGATTTAACTCTGCCAATATTGAACCGGAGATAAATTGAGATCTTTTTTTTTTTGCAGTGGCCAGCGCATTAGGAAAATACTGTACGATTTACGAGAACAGTGAATGTTTTTTCTTCATGCAAGTAAACATGTCTGTCTGTCTGTCTGTCTGTCTGTCTGTCTGTCTGTCTGTCTGTGTCTCTGTCTGTCTGGCTATGTTGTCTTCATCTTTCCGACAATCTGTCTGCCTGCCTCTGCCTATTCTTCGGTCACCTAGGTTGTAAAGAGAGCTGACCTGACCAACAACTGCAATGGTAAAAGTTCATTTTCCTGAAAAAAGGGGCACTGTTTTCAACTGAGATCCCACACATGAAGTCTGTAATATGCTGGCTATCCTCTAATCATGCCCCCAAGGTGCCATTAACAGTGAAAAACAGGAAATGCCTCATTTCAAACCACTGGATTGAAACACCTACAGTAAGAAAGGATGAATAACTAACTCCAGCGGGTCTGTGTGAAGTGGTCATTGATGTTCAGTGTACCCGACACAGGCCTAAGCTATGACAGGAATTCTAGAGGACACACGGCTAAGATTGTGATAGGATGAGCACCAATTAAACCGTAATTCAATGTCGAGATCAGGAAATTTTTTCCCTCTTGTTGAATGGAAATGGAGAACAGGACTCACATGAGTCATATCGATTATGCATAGCACATTGTTTTTACAGTGGAGTTGTTCTGTGGAGTTATTCGAGGAAGTCTCCACACCACTCTGTCACTTGAGTATATTACCTAGTTATTTTCTGATGATTTCACTTTGCTCTTTTTGTAGCTTTGGCAAGTACTGTACAAGTGTGTTTCCCATCCCAGTGCGCTCCTCTCCCTGTAGGTTTTACAGACACTCCCCAATCCGTGGCTGCAACCCTTRTAAATTGAGTAAAATTAAAGACCTTCATAGAAAATGACTCAAGTAAAAGTGAGTCACCCAGTAAAATACTACTTGAGTAAAAGTCTAAAAGTATTTGGATTTAAATATACTTAAGTATAGAAAGTAAATGGAATTGCTCAAATATCAAATCAAATCAAATGTATTTATATAGCCTTCTAGAATCAGCTGATATTTCAAAGTGCTGTACAGAAACCCAGCCTAAAACCCCAAACAGCAAACCAATTTGTGCCTGCTGGAGGTCATTTGCAGGCTCTGGCAGTGCTCCTCCTTGCACAAAGGCGGAGGTAGCGGCCGCTGCTGGGTTGTTGCCCTACGGCCTCCTCCACGTCTCCTGAGGTACTGGCTTGTCTCCTGGTAGCGCCTCCATGCTCTGGACACTACGCTGACAGACACAGCAAACTTCTTGCCACAGCTCGCATTGATGTGCCATCCTGGATGAGCTGCACTACCTGAGCCACTTGTGTGGGTTGTAGACTCCGTTCATGCTACCACTAGAGTGAAAGCACCGCCAGCATTCAAAAGTGACCCTCAGCCAGGAAGAATAGGAACTGAGAAAGTGGTCTGTGGTCACCACCTGCAGAACCACTCCTTTATTGGGGTCTTGCTAATTGCCTATAATTTCACCTTTTGTCTATTCCATTTGCACAACAGCATGTGAAATTATTGTCAATCAGTGTTGCTTCCTAAGTGGACAGTTTGATTTCACAGAAGTGTGATTGACTTGGAGTTACATTGTGTTGTTTAAGTGTTCCCTTTTTTTTTTGAGCAGTGTACTTTACTGTCTCTTAACTATCAACCCTTTGTTTTACAAAACCTACAGTACCAGTCAAAAGTTTGGACACACCTACTCGTAGAATAATAGTGAAAACATCAAAACTATGAAATAACACATATGGAATCATGTAGTAACCAAAAAAGTGTTATACAAAACAAAATATATTTTAGATTCTTCAAAGTAGCCACCCTTTGCCTTGATGACAGCTTTGCACACTCTTGACATTCTCTCAACCAGCTTCATGAGGAATGCTTTTCCAACGGCCTTGAAGAACTTCCCACATTTGCTGAGCACTCGTTGGCTGCTTTTCCTTCACTTATAGGCTTTCTCTTTGTGAAGTGTCTCTGAACTGTTGATCCTGAGTTCCTGTCAACACACTTGTATAAACAAACAGCAGTCAGARGCATGCAGGCACAGACATACGCTCAAACACACACACAAATATAAACACACACACACKKSAGAYKACACYRGTYWAKACACACACACACTTTGCTTGACTAAGCGATCTGATTTCACTCAAAGACCAGGGACTACTGAATAGATTTTTCAATGGCATTTCAAGGCCCGCATTAAGCTTGTTGGTATAGTTCACAGGGAAATAACATATAGATACAAATGTCCAATCCATACAATCTCCACGTCTTCCAATGATGGCACACTAAACCATAAAAGTTCAGAATRGGGAATAAGAAACTGCATCAAAAGTCTCCAACAGGGTTGAGGTTAATTACATTTCAATTCAGGAAGTCAACTGAAATTCCAATCCCAATTGAGGACATTGAATTGAAATGGAACTTAACCCCTTACTCTGGTCTCCACTCACAAAACTTATGGGACACTACAGTGACAGCAGTGATGTCCGTATCAATGGACATCACTGGCACATGCAGGGTTAAGGAGGTGACAGGTCAGCCCAAGGGACAGTCGTCAGTGATGTGCTAAATTGCACTAGTGTCACTCTGGTCAATGAAGTGAGAGGCACCTGTAATAACAAGCCCTGGGAGGGAAGCCCACCATACATTCACCTCCTACGACAAATGTTTGGACAGCACACACTCCCTTCAGATGTTGGCTTCTGTTTTTCCGAGCATGCTGTTATTCATGAGAGCAGGTTGTTAAGGGGTTTATGATCTGCACACAATACCCCATAATGTTAAAGTGGAATTTGTTTGTAGAACATTTTTWAATTAATAAAACATGAAAAGCTGGAATGTCTTGAGTCAATAAGTATTCAACCCATTTGTTAAGGCAAGCCTAAATCAATTCAAGAGTTAAAATGTGATTAACAAATCATAATACGTTGCATGGACTCATTCTGTGTTCAATAACAGTSATTTTTGAATGACTACCCCATCTCTGTACCCCTCACATACAATTACCTGTAAGGTCCCTCAGTAGTGCATTTCAAGCACAGATTCAACCACAAAGACCAGGGAAGCTTTTCAATGCCTCACAAAGAAGGGAACTGATTGGTTGATGCTGAATATCCTTTTGAGCATGGTGAATTTATAAATTAAGCTTTGGATGGTGTATCAATACACRCATTCACTATAAAGATACAGGTTTCCTTCCTAACTCAGTTGCCGGAGAAGAAGGAAACTGCTCAGGAATTTCACCATGAGGCCAATGGTGACTTTAAAACAGTTACAAAGTTTAATATTTGTGATGTGAGATAAATCAGACTGGATCAACAACATTGTAGTTACTCCACAGTGCTAACCTAAATGACAGAGTGAATTGAAGGAAGCCTGTACAGAATAACATTTTTCCAAAACATGCATCCTGTTTGCAACAAGGCACTTAATTAATACTGCAAAAAAATGTGGCAAAGAAATTCACTTTTGTCCTGAATACAAAGCGTCATGTTTGGAGTAAATCCAACACATCACTGAGCACCACTCTTCATATTTTCAAGCATGGTGGTAGCTGTATCATGTTATGAGTATGCTTGTCATCGGCAAGGACTAGGTCGTTATTTTAGGATAAAAGAAATGGAATACAGCTAAGCAGGTAAAATCCTAGAGGAAAACCTGGATCAGTATTCTATCTAACAAACACAGAGATTAATTCAACTTTCAGCAGGACAATAACCTAAAACACAAGGCCAAATCTACACTGGAGTTGCTTACCAAGATGACACTGGATGTTCCTGAGTTGCCTAGTTACACTTTTGACTTAAATCGGCTTGAGAATCTATGAAAAGACTTGAATGGCTTTATAGCAATGATCAATAATCAACCTGACAGAGCTTGAAGAATTTAAAAAAGAATAATGGACAAATATTGTACAATCCAGGTATAATTTTATTATCCCACCACCTTTACGCATGAGAAACCATGACTAAGATCTAGCAAACCTACCGGTTCCAAGTGYAAAAAGCATCTWATTTTCTGATAGAAATAACACKATTTTCAATGCAATGTCATTTACAACTTGATCAGGTCTATTGATAAGAGCTAGGTAAATGAGTAATTCGTTTGGATAAGGGGATTGTAAATATAAATTACACTTGTTTTAGATCTATTTTACCTTATGATCGCTGGAGACAAATGTGAAACTTGTCATACAGCAGCAAAGTGAACCATATCAACATGTCGACTTTCTTACAGCAAAGTTTACGAAATGCTGTGCCATTATGCAGAATTTAAATTYTACGGTCATTTAACTTGCAGGGATGGGCACTCTCGAGTGTCTTAATTATAGGCTCCCTCGACTTTCACTGTCTCCTATTTCTATTAAAGATCAGTATCGACCATCAGTAGGCATAATAACCACACACATTCAACTGCCAATTTACTGTTAGTTCCCTTCAGTTGGTGTAACCTACACTACTATTCCAATTACATTGTTTGGTTTACTTTAATTTGCTTCCTCTGTAAACACCCTCACGGCTGTTTGGTTGTTGCTGAGTATCAGTTGATGATATAAAAAAAATACATTGAGGCTGATTAAATCGTTACAATTTGAACCCGACGCATGGCGCAATACTTGGCCACGTCATCACACAGTTCCATTGTCGTCGCAGGCAATAGAGGAGGGTATAGCCTACTATTGTACACTATTCTCCCTATTATAATTCTATATACACTAACCTTCCGACATTACCATGGGTTGAAGAACTGAYTGTGGCAATTTTCAGAATGAATCAAACCATAGTTTTCTTTCTAACGCCCGTAAAGGCAATCCAAGTCTTTTAAGATTCATGAATACTTTCCTAAACCTAAATAATCTACAACATCAGAGTATTTTTAAATCTACCAATTGGTACTGAAACAGAGACGAATATGCATCGATTTAGAACGTTTTCTATTATTGATCCCTAATATTCTGAACCCGTTCACTCGATATATTCTAGTCTGTCAGCAAAATTCTAATAAAAAGGTGCACTGTATTTAAAGGGATGGCTTAAAATAAATGTACTGAAAACCCCATTGAATGAAAACTCCATGAGAAAATTTGTTGGCCAGCAAGTGGGAGGGTTTTCAGCAATTTAATGACATTTATTCAGAGAGCGCAATGTAGCCACACCTGCAGAACGCGTTACGCMACTGAAACAGGTAAGTCTGAATACCAAATACTGAGAAGTGTGTAAGAAAGGCTTGTGTAGGAAAGCCATAAATTCCTAAATTTGGTTTCGGGCACTTAGAGACTTCTGTCAGGGGGTGAATACTTATAGGGGGGGGATGAATAATCACTCAATCAAATTTCAATAATGTGTATTTATAAAGCCCTTTTTACAACAGCAGATGTCACAAAGAACTTATACAGAAACCCAGCCTAAAACCCCATAAAGCAAGCAATGCATATGTAGAAGCACGGTGGCTAGGCAAAACTCCCTAGAAAGGCAGGAACCTAGGAAGAAACCTAGAAAGGAACCATGCTCAGAGGTGGCCAGTCCTCTTTTGGATGTGCCGGTGGAGATTGTAAGAGTACATGGCCATTAAGGCAAGATCGTTCTTCAAGATGTTAAAACGTTCATAGGTGACCAGCAGGGTCAAAAAACAATCACAGTGTTTATAGAGGGTGCAACAGGTCAGCACATCAGGAGTAAATGTCAGTTGGCTTTTCATAGCCAAGAATTCAGAGGTCGAGACAGCAGGTGTGGTAGAGAGAGAGGGTTGAAAAATCAGGTCCAGGATAGGGTAGCACGTCCGGTTAACAGGTCAGGGTTCCACAGCCGCAGGCAGAACAGAAGAAACTGGATCAGCAGCATGACCAGGGGGACTGGGGACGGGAACAGACAGGAATCATCAGGCTAGGTAGTCCTGAGGCATGTTCCTAGGGCTCAAGTCCTCCGGGAGGGGAGAGAGAGAGAGCAAGAGAGAGAGAGATGGGGGAATTAGAGGGAGCATACTTAAGATCTCACAGGACACCTGATGCAGGTGGCGTTCCAAACACCAGATAGTACAGACTGACCCTAYCCCCCTGGCACAGACTATTGCAGCGTAGATACTGGGGAATGAGATAGGGGGACACTGTGGCCCCTTCCAACAATACCCCCAGACTGGGCCAACCACAGCCCCCACACCACTAGAGGGATATCAACAGTCCACCAACTTACTACCCTGAGACAAGGTGGAGTATTGCCCACAAAGATCTCCCCCACCACACGAGCCTGAGGGGGCGCAAGACCGGACAGGAAGTTAATATCAGTGACTCAARCTACTCAAGTCGAGAATAGACAAACAAGCCTGGCAAGACGTGATGCACCCCTCGTAGGGACGGCATGGGAGAGCACTAGCAAGCTCGTGACTCAGGCCCCATAAGGGTCAGAGGCAGAGAATCCCAGCAGAGAGAGGGGAGCCAGCCAGGCAGAGAAGCAAYTGTGGTTCGTCACTCCAGTGCCTTGCTGATCACCTTCACACCCCTGGGTCAGACTACACTCAATCACAGGACCTCCAGAAGAGATGAGTCTTCAGTAAAGACTTAAAGGTTGATATGGAGTCTGCGTCTCTCACATAATCAAGATACAGTGCCAAGCAGTCATCAAGGCAAAGGGTGGCTACTTCGAAGAATCTAAAATATAGACTTTTGGTTACTACATGATTACATATGTGTTATTTCATAGTTCTGATGTCTTTACTATTATTCTACAATGTAGAAAATAGTAAAACAATTAGTACCAGTAAAACTTTTGACTGGTACTGTATTTCAGTACGTTCATACAACCTAAACATTGCGAAACATCGATAAGATCAAATAAACCTCACATAGCAAATTAGCAATTACATTTTTTGGGGACCAAATTCGACACTTTCATTGTGTCGAATTTGCAAAAAAAAATCCTCACTTTGTGGTCTTATTTTCGTGGACAGATTTTGGGTTAAGTAAACCCTCTCTAATTTTCCACCTGTACCTTTAGATCTAGCCAGAGTGTACTTTTATAACATTTACATAGACAACCAACTGTATTTTAATATTACTGTATTATTATCATATCTGATTTAGCAACTGAATTAGACTATTCACATGACCAAAAAGTTTATGAAGCGCTCAGAGCAGCTCAATATCTCCATCCTACACAGAATGAACGGTGGACGGGAGGTGGGATGGTCACCTAATACCCCGTCCTGCATTGGGTTCTCCCGTTCCCACTCCTGCTATGACAGTCCTTGGCTTTTCTGTACAACGTTTTCAAATATTTGATTTTGCACTGGCACTGGACTTTGGGAAGGGAGAACACTTTTTCTCTCACTCGGGATGATATATTTCTTCATAAATATCTTCATTTCTATAGGGTATGCCGCCGTCTAATTTCGATTGGACTATGYCATCTGATCATAATGCCATCCTCAACAATAGTGGTTTCTATTGAAGTCCATGATCTTAATTCTGGAGGAATTGCAGAGGTATCGTTGTCCATTATTACTACCTCAACTGGCCGGTCTGATTTATTTTCAGAGGGTGGGACAACCGTGAAGTTGGCCAAATGTATATGCTTTCCTTGTCAGGATTCGTTTACACTTAAAGGATACCATACAAGATGTGCCTTAGACTACCTCCGGAGGTAGTCAGGAAGATCCAATCACAATTGGTTCACAATGGATCTTGTGATTGTCTACACCTGTTGACAAATGTGGGGACAATCAGAATGTGGATAATAAGCAGGGCTTTAAAGAGCAACTAGGAAAGGTTATCTAAATGTTTAAATAGTCAACAGATAGACACAGGGGTGTTGTGGTATTTTGCGTTCGGAGGTGTGTTGACGACGAACAATGCTTCCTGCTCTATTTCCTGTTATTCATGAGGCTCTTGAGGTTTACTTCACATGAATTCTGAGGTGGTCTCACCTTCATGACCTTGCTTCCTCTCTGTGGGCTCCATTTCCCGTCTGGCATGAAGCCAGCTCAATTGTCAAACGCATACTTGTTTGCAAATTCAACCTTTTAAAGGCGGCGCTCTTCTATTTGTCAAACCRTAGCCCCAGGATTGGTAATTTACCTGTCTTATATGAACTTGCTTGCACTGAGGTGGGAGGGGTGGCAGTATCTGAGGTGTGTCCTTAAATCATGTGCCAAAGTGCCAGTTTCAGTATGTGTGAGCTGTTGGGGATATTTAAGGCATGGATTTTGACAACGAAAGGATAGCCTATCCAGCCGTGAAGCTCAGTGTCCATATGCACATAGAACAAGAGAGATGTGCTTTTTGTGCCCGTAAACCTAGTATTTAGATTATTTTCAAATTTTTCCCCATTTAGTTTAATTAATTTGATTAAAAACCAAGCATAGCCTCCTCTCAAAGAAGGTTGTGTTTTTTGGGGGGGGTTTTATCCTGCCCAATGCATTCGCCAAGTAGTCAAGACTATCGATAAAGGGTTTTGCTCATGGGACCTCTTTGAAATCAATCTTACTCACCAAAGCTGTATTAAAATATGTTTGGCAGCAGCAAAACAGTGAGCGGCCATCCCCTTTTTATCTATGTAGGCTATTCAATTATTTTAGCCAGGTTCCTCTAAAAACTCAGCATAGGCTATATGCCCATCATAGAACAATAGATGAGATAATCCGGTGACCCTCTGTGTCCCCAGCCGAATTGGAGTTGATGACAACGCAAAGATTGTCAATAACCTACGGAACTTGAGACAAACACATGCAGTATTAAGCCARGGAACGCCTTGATTGGCCAGTGAGTGGCCACGCCCTTCACAACTACAACTTCATCAAAACACAGCCCTTTCACGCCACCTGAACCTATAGCGRTACCACCAGCACTTAGATTTACCATTACGTTAGAGAGAGATCTATTCTAACCTCTCTCTCTCTCTCTGTCACACACACACCTTTGAGAACAACTTCTGCTGTGAATGTTCAAGTAGGAGGCCCAGCTTCAAAGCAACAACTAAAGCATTGCACCCCTTACYTAGCATGGTGGCTTATGGAAAATCCTTTCAAACTCACAGAGTGGGCCTGTTTAACCTGTAGGCAATTTCTAGCGTGGCTGTCAAGACAATAGCTGAAGACTTAGRAAAAAACAACTTCTAGGTCTTTGGGTCTTCACAGTAAACTAACAAAAAAGAACTGAGGACTMTTCCAGTTATTTTCTACAGTGGCAGTCAGTGCCAGTAATCCTATTATGCAACAACACTCCTAATAGTACAAATAGAGGCATGGTTGCTAAGCTTATTTGCCCATACTACATTAGAACATACTGAATCAATGGTATTTACTCTTTGAGTCATTGCGGATATGCTCTTGTACCCAAACAGAGCACCAGCAAAATGGTCTGATTAAGGAGAGAAAAAACATCCCATAGGAAACATGGCGTAGCTTTTGATTTGCTTGACTGCATTGTACACAAGACCAGGATGTTATCAGACGATAACATATCAGCATCTCCGGTTCTGAATCTAGATTAGAACCTTGACAGTTGACTTGCAGTTCGCTGAGGAGAATTTGCAAAGGCAGATGAGCAGTGTTGTTGAGGATGGTGGTTGAACTAAAAGGCGGTCCTATTCCCTTTTCTTTTTTTAAATTACTTTTATGCATTTTACCCCCCTTTTTCTCCCCAAATTTCAATCTTGTCTCATCACTTCAAATCCTCAACGGGCTCGGCAGAGTCGAAGGTGGAGTCATGCGTCCTCCGAAACATGACCCGCCTAACTGCACTCCTTAACACCCGCCAGCTTAACCCGGAAGCCAGCCGCACCAATGTGTCGGAGGAAACAKGGTTCGAGGAGGATATCCAACCCAACCCCTATGCAGGGTGATTGCCAACCACAGATTGTGTCTGTGTTTTGACGTAGGTGTCGATTTCATCCCTTCTCTCTCGTAGRACCACCAGAAACAGATGGCACTGTGACTGTAGGGAGCCGAGTCTAAGCTGTCGCTGGGAATTCCCATAGGAATCTCTTCCCCATTTACTCGTATACTGTAGGACAGCGGGCTCCAAACACCTTGCAGGCTTGTAATCAAATCAAATCAGTAAATCAAATCAAATCTAAATGACTTAAATGTAAATGTAAATTTGATTGGTCACATACACATGTTTAGCAGATGTTATTGTGAGTGTAGCGAAATGCTTATGCTTCTAGATGCGACAGTGCAGCAATATCTAACAGGTAATATCTAACAATTCCACAACAAAACCTAATACACACAATKTAGTAAAGGAATGGGATAAGAATATATAAGTAAAAAATATATGGATGAGCAGTGACAGAGTGGCTAAGATACAATAGTSTGTGTGAGCATCGACTTCCGGAGAGAGCGCAGATCAGGTCAGTTTATACATTGTAAGATATTACTCCTACATTAATTTGGGATTTCTCAATCCCAAGCTTTATCTCCAAGGCATGAAATCGTTGGTGATGTCAGTTACAGAGCAAGTCCGTACCATGCGCTTTCTAACAGCCTCAGATTCCTGAAAACCAGAGGATCCCAGCCAAGTCTCGACACGTTGCCAAATCTCTCCACCTTTCCTCACTGCTTTTTTTTCTTTCATTGTCCTTCATGTGATTTTTTTTGCTGTCAATCCCAATTTCAACTCCCCGGGTCTTAGCAGTGTTTCTGTGTGTGTGGCGGCGGGGGTAGGGGGGGGGTATGACACGGAGCTGGATAGTGTTAACTCCACAGGGATAGAGGTATCACTTTAAAGGCTTTGGCGTGGGAGGGAGCCGCCAGTGTCGACATGTCCCACAACCCACTTGGGAACGCCAGGCCCATCCCGGACCCACACTGCCACATTCATGTTCRTCATGTTACAGAGTGAGTAACCCTGCGATCACATTTCCCCGCTAAAGTGGCCTTTGTTTTCACATATATGCACACCCACGTTTGCACAGGAGCACAAACACACGTGTGCGCACACACGCACAGAACCGCACATAAAAATACTTTTCACTCACATACACAGTACAGAGAGAAATACATTTTCTCATGACAATAAAACACTAAAATGTACTTATATTCTGCATAATCCAATATGCATCTTTAGGAGAAGGAAAGCTTTGGGATATATTGCATTTCAATTTTTCCAATCTCCACAACATTGCAAAATATTTCAGCTTCAATGTTATAKTTGTTTTGCAATGTTGCCTTATATGGTTATTCCGGTGTTAGAGTAGGTCGACACGTGAGTGTATTTTAGTAGTATTTCTCTAAGCTCCCACCCCGTGTGCCTGTACCCTACCTCGGAGGGGTCAGAGGTAGGGACACAAGCCCTCTTCCCCATTTGTCCTACTTTAACACATCACAGGGAAAGCAGCCAGTAGAAATGGGTTTCGAAGAATTCCCGGGGCCTCTCAGAACGAGAGAATGGGACTATTGTGAGCAGAGTGAAATGCTGGGTAAGAGGAATAACACGGCTCATAACCAAACGGGGAGGGGGAGGAGGGGGATATGGTGCTTACTGCTGCCCATCACCAACCATAGAGACGGAGAGAGAGATGTTGTATATTATCTACTTCACTTGCTTTGGCAATGTTAACATATGTTTCCAATGTCAATAAAGCCCCTTGAAATTCATTGAGATAATTCCTTATTAATTTATCTCAACAGAGAAAAATGTCATCATGTGTTCTACCTATATCCCCCCAATAGAATCCCCATACTTTAACGATGACAGCTTCTCCATTCTAGAGGGGGAGATCAACCATTTCCAGACCCAGGGACATGTACTAGCCTGTGGCGACCTAAATGCCAGAACTGGACAAGAACCCGATACCCTCAGCACACAGGGGGACAAACACCTACCTGGAGGTGACAGCATTCCCTCCCCCATATGCCCCCCTAGACACAAACCTACGACAACTCCTGCAGCTCTGTCGGTCGCTGGGTATGTACATAGTCAATGGTAGGCTTCGAGGGGACTCCTATGGTAGGTAATCATATAGCTCATCTCTTGGCAGTAGTACTGTAGACTACTTTATCACTGACCCCAACCCAGAGTCTCTTAGAGCGTTTACAGTCAGTCCACTGACACCCCGATCAGATRACAGCAAAATATACTTGAACAGAGCTTTGCTCAATCATGAGGCATCAAAGCCAAAAGAGCTGAATAATATTAAGAAATACTATAGATGGAAGAAGAGTAGTGTGGAAATCTACCAAAAAACAATTAGGCAAAAACAAATTCAATCCCTTCTAGACAATTTCCTGGACAAAAAGTTTCACTGTAATAGACAACCTAAGAAAATTAACAACAATGACAAATGGTTTGATGAAGAATGCAACAACCTAAGAAAGAAATTGATAAACCTATCTAACCAAATACATAGAGACCCAGAAAACCRGAGCCTACAGCTTCACTATGGTGAATCACTAAAACAATACAGAAATACACTACGGAAAAAGAAGTAACAGCACGTCAGAAATCAGCTCAATGTAATTGAAGAATCCATAGAATCTAACCACTACTGGGAAAATTGGAAAACTCTAAACAAACAACACGAATAAATCATTATCCAAAATGAAGATGTATGGATAAACGAATGCTCCAATTTTTTAAATTAAATCAAACAAATCAAATGTRACATGCGCTGAGTACAAGTGTAGACCTTACCGTGAAATGCTTACTTACAAGCCGTCCAGTTCGTGGTGAGTAATCCCTGTTCTGATGTCCAGACGTTATTTTCTGTCATAAGAGACGGTAGCAGCAACATTATGCACAAAATAAGTAAAAAAATAACACAAAAAAACTAACAAAATAGCACAATTGGTCAGGAGCATGTAAAACGTTAGCCATCCTCCTCGTCGCCATCTTACTGTACAAAGAACAAACAGCAAAAACATATACATGATCAAATACAAATCTCAGAATCAACTAATAAAGATTACCAGAGCCCACTGGATTCTCAAATTACATTGAATGAACTACAGAACAAAATACAAACTCTCCAACCCAAAAGGCCTGTGTTGTTCATGGTATCCTAAATGAAATGATAAATTGGCTATACTTAAATTCTTTAACAACATCCTCAGCTCTGGRATCTTCCCCAATATTTGCAACCAAGGACTTATCACCCCAATCCACAAAAGTGGAGACAAATTTGACTCTAATAACTACCGTGGGATATTGCGTCAACAGCAACCTTGGGAAAATCTTCTGAATTGTCATTATCAGCAGACTCGCACATTTCCTCAGAGAAAACAATGTACTGAGCAAATATCAAATACCAAATTACCGTACAACAAAACACGTATTCACCCTGCACACCTTAATTGACAAACAAACCAAAGGAAAGGCAAAGTCTTCTCATGATTGGTTGATTTCAAAAAAGCTTTCTAGTCAATTTGGCACATGGGCCTGCTATACAAATTGATGGAAAGTGGTGTTGGGGGAAAAACATACAACATTATAAAGTCCATGTACACAAACAGCAAGTGTGTGGTTAAAATTGGCAAAAAACACACACATTTCTTTCCACAGAGCTGGGGGGTGAGACAGGGATGCAGCTTAAGCCCCACCCTCTTCAACATCTATATCAACAAATTGGCGAGGGCACTAGAACAGTATGCAGCACCCGGCCTCACACTTCGAGAARCTGAAGTCAAATGTCTACTGTTTCCTGATGATCTGGTGCTTCTGTCCCCAACCAAGGTGGGCCTACAGTAGCACCTAGATCTCTGCACAGATTCTGTCAGACCTGGGCCCTAACAGTAAATCTCAGTAAGACAAAAATAATGGTTTTCCAAAAAAGATCCAGTTCCCAGGACCACGAATACAAATTCCATCTAGACACCGTTGCCCTAGAGCACACAAACAACTATACATACCTCGGCCTAAACATCAGCACCACAGATAACTTCCACAAAGCTGTGAACGATCTGAGAGACAAGGCAAGAAGGGCCTTCTATGCCATCAAAAGGAACATCAAATTCACCATACCAGTTAGGATCTGGCAAAYAAATACRTGAATCAGTTATAGAACCCATTGCCCTTTGGGAGGTCTGGGGTCCACTCACCAACCAAGAATTCACAAAATGGACAAACACCAAATTAAGACGGCATGCACTGCAGAATTAGGCCGATACCCGCTAATTAGAAAAATCCAGAAAAGAGACGTTAAATTCTGCAATCACCTAAAAGGAAGCAATTCCCAAACCTTCCATAACAAAGCCATCACCTACWGAGAAACAAACCTGGAGAAGAGCCCCTAAGCAAGCTGGTCATGGGGAACTGMTCACAAACACAAACAGACCCCAGAGAGACCCAGGACAGAAACACAATTAGACCAAACCAAATCATGAGAAAACAAAAAGATAATTACTTGACACATTGGAAAGAATTTACCAGAAAACAGAGCAAACTAGAATGCTATTTGGCCCTAAACAGAGAGTACACAGTGGCAGAATACCTGAGCACTGTGACTGACACAAAATTAAGGAAATCTTTGACTATGTACAGATTCAAGTGAGCATAGCCTTGCTATTGAGAAAGGCCYCCYAAGGCAGACCTGGCTCTCAAGAGAAGACAGGCTATGTGCACACTGCCCACAAAATGAGGTGGAAACTGAGCTGCACTTCCTAACCGCCTGCCAAATGTATGACCATATTAGAGACACATATTTCRCTCAGATTACACAGACCCACAAATATTTTGTAAACAAATCCAATTTTGATAAACTCCCATTTCTATTTGGTGAAATACCACAGTGTGCAATCACAGCAGCAAGATTTGTGACCTGTTGCCACAAGAAAAGGGCAACCAGTGAAGAATAAACACCATTGTAAATACAACATATTTATGTTGATTTATTTTCCCTTTCATACTTTAACTATTTGTACATCATTACAACATTGTATATATATATATATATATACATACACATAATAGTACATTTCAAATGTCTTTATTCTTTTGAAACTTAAATGTAATGTTTACTGTTCATTTTTTATTGTTTATTATCTATTTCACTTGCTTTGGCCATGCCAATAAAGCCCTTAAATTGAAAAATTGAATTGCATTGAGAGAGAGAGAGAGAAAGAGGGGGGTATGGGACAGAAGCGACACCTCAAGTTGTAAGTTTGAGGATGTCTTGTAGGGATGACAGAAACAAAACACACACTGTTGTTGTACACATGGTTCGACCATCTGCCCTATCAGGACATGACTGAAAGCCATCTTTCACGTAGAAACGCGTCTGGCATTTCAACGCCACCAACAACTGGGCCCTGGGCGAAGCCTCGTTAGGGCTAACCAGTCCTATAATTAGCTGAATGCTGCAAGAACTAGTTCAGACTCATGCTTTTTCARTTAAAGCATCTCACTACAACTACAAATACATTATGGCCTGGTCATGCCACAGCTGCAAATATATGAGTSATTTGGAGTATGTTTTGTGTACAGTACCAGTCAAAAGTTTGGACACACCTACTCATTCAAGGGTTTTTCTTTATTTACACATTGTAGAATAATAGTGAAGACATCAAAACTATGAAATAACACACAGAATTATGTAGTAAGCAAAAAAAAAGAGTTAAATCAAAATATATTTTATATTTGAGATTCTTCAAAGTAGCCACCATTTGCCTTGATGACAGCTTTGCACACTCTTGGCATTCTCTCAACCAGCTTCATGAGGTAGTCACCTGGAATGCATTTCAATTAAAWGGTGTGCCTTGTGGAATTTCTTTCCATCTCAATGCGTTTGAGCAAATCAGTTGTATTGTGACATGGTAGGGGTGSTATACAGAAGATAGCTCTGTTTGGTAAAATAATATTTATATTATTCAAACCTTGTGGCAATACCTCAGGACACAGATGCTCTGTTATTGTCACAGAGACACAAAATACAGTACCTGACCAAAAGTATGTTGGCACCTGCTCGTCGAACTCATTCCAAAATCATGGGCATTAATATGGAGTTGGTCCCTCGTTTGCTGCTATAACAGCCTCCACTCTTCTGGGAAGGCTTTCTACTAGATGTTGGAACATTGCTGCAGGGACTTGCTTCCATTCAGCCACAAGAGCATTCGTGAGGTCGGGCACTGATGTTGGGCGATTAGGCTCTGGCTCTCGGTTGCAATTCCAATTCATCCCAAAGGTGTTCGATGGGCTTGAGGTCAAGGCTCTGTGCTGGACAGTCAAGTTCTTCCACAACGATCTCGCCAAAACCTTTCTGCATGGACCTCGCTTTGTGCACGGGGGCATTGTCATGCTGAAACAGGAAAGGGCCTTTCCCAAACTGGTGCTACAACTTGGAAGCACAGAATCATCTAGATTGTCATTATATGTGTTACAGTTAAGATTTCCCTTCACTGGAACTAAGGCCTAGACCGAACCATGAAAAACAGCCCCAGACCATTATTCCTCTTCCACTAAACTTTACATTTGGCACTATGCATTGGGGCACATAGCATTCACCTGGCATCTGCCAGGACTGCCGGATGGTGAAGCGCGATTCATCACTCCGGAGAACAAATTTCCATGCTCCGAGTCCAATGGTTGCGAGCTTTACACCACTCCAGCTGACTCTTGGCATTGCGCATGGTGATCTTAGACTTTGTGTGGCTGCTCGACCATGGAAAACCATTCCATGCAGCTCCCGATTAACATTTCTTGTGCTGACGTTGCTTCCAGAGGCAGTTTTGAACTTGGTAGTGAGTGTTTACTCGGAATGATATTTACTCGCAAACAAGCTTCAGCAGTCGCCAATCCCGTTCTGTGGCCTACCACTTCGCGGCGGAGCCGCTGTTGCTCCTAGATGTTTACACTTCACAATAACAGCACTTACAGTTGACCAGTGCAAACTCCAGCGGGAAGAAGTTTGACGAACTGACTTGTTGGAAAGGTGGCATCCTATTTTGGCGCCACGTTGAAAGTCACGGAGGTCTTCAGTAGGACCATTCTACTGCCAATGTTTGTCTATGGAGATTGTATGGCTGTACGCTCGATTTTATACACCTGTCAGAAACGGGTGTGTCTGAAATAGCCAATCCACTATTTTGAAGGTACCACATACTTTTGTATATACAGTAACCAGTCAAAAGCTTGGACACACCTACTCATTCATGAGTTTCTTTATTTTTTTAACTTTTTTCTACATTGTAGAATAATAGTGAAACATCGCCCTCCAGGTGCTCCTTGGAGAGTTCATCAATGAAGCTTGACGCCCTGATAAGTTCCCTTTCCTGAGGATGGCTCACCTCTCACAGTCTGGGTGACTTTAACCTCCCCACGTCTACCTTTGACTCATTCCTCTCTGCCTCCTTCTTTCACTCCTCTCCTCTTTGACCTTCACCCTCTCACCTTCCCCCCTACTCACAAGGCAGGCAATTACGCTTGACCTCATCTTTACTAGTGCTGTTCTTCCACTAATCTCATTGCAACTCCCCTCCAAGTTCTCCGACCACTACCTGTATCCTTTTTCCTCTCGCTCTCATCCAAACACTTCCACACTGCCCCTACTCGGATGGTATCGGCCGTTCAAACCTTCGCTCTCTCTCCCCCGCTACTCTCTCCTCTTCCATCCTATCATCTTCTTCCCTCTGCTCAAACCTTCTCCAACCTATCTCCTGATTCTGCCTCCTCAACCCTCCTCTCCTCCTTTCTGCATCCTTTGATCTCTCTATGTCCCTATCCTCCAGGCCGCTCGGTCCTCCCCTCCTGCTCTGTGGCTCGACGACTCATTGCGAGCTCACAGAACAGGGCTCCGGCAGCCGAGCGGAAATGAGGAAAACTCGCCTCCCTGCGGACCTGGCATCCTTTCACTCCTCCTCTCTACATTCTCCTCTTCTGTCTCTGCCTGCTAAAGAGCAATTTCTACCACTCTAAATTCCAAGCATCTGCCTCTAACCCTAGGAAAGCTCTTTGCACCTTCTCCTCCCTCCTGAATCTCCTCCCTCCTCCCCCCCCTCCCCCACTCCTCCCTCTTCTGACTGATGATCTTCGTCAACCATTTTGAAAAGAAGGTTCGAACGACATCGATCCTCGTTTGCTAAGTCAAAACGACACCGCTGGTTCTGCTCACACTGCCCTACCCTGTGCTTTGACCTCTTTCTCCCTCTCTCTCCAGATGAAATCTCGCGTCTTGTTGACGGCCGGCCGCCCAACAACCTGCCCGCTTGACCCTATCCCCCTCCTCTCTTCTCAGACCATTTCCGGAGACCTTCTCCCTTACCTCACCTCGCTCATCATACTCATCCTTGACCGCTGCACGTCCCTTCCGTCTTCAAGAGAGCGAGAGTTGCACCCCTTCTGAAAAAACCTACACTCGATCCTCCGATGTCAACAACTACAGACCAGTATCCTCTTTTTCTTTCTTCCAAAACTCTTGAACGTGCCGTCCTTGGCCAGCTCTCCTGCTATCTCTCTCAGAATGACCTTCTTGATCCAAATCAGTCAGGTTTCAAGACTAGTCATTCAACTGAGACTGCTCTTCTCTGTGTCACGGAGGCGCTCCGCACTGCTAAAGCTAACTCTCTCCTCTGCTCTCATCCTTCTAGACCAGGGTGTCAAAACTCATTTTCACCGAGGCCACATCAGCATAAGCTGTCCTCAAAGGGCCAGATGTAACTTATTAAATGTAATCGAATGTAATGTAAAATAAATGTAACTCCTCCTAATGTTAAATAACTCATTATTTATTATAAACTTATTCAAGTGACAATTACAGTTGAATAGAAAATATATGTTTGCTTGTAGCTCTAACATAAATCCTTTTAAATTTTGTCAGCTTATGAAAACCCACATAACTCCATTAATGAAGGATCAACTGTCCAAGTGAATACAAGAAAAATAACATAAAACTGAGCTGCAAAGAACATGTATCGCATGTAGCATTTTACAAAAAAAGGCTGCAACAGCCTTGCACCCAACTGATGGTTTGATGACAACAATTTGTCTGCATACACACATAAACCTGCAAACATTAAATAAATTACTACAGCAGCTACACATAAATAATATGTAATCAACTAAAAATACCAAAATAAAGTTGACTCAGTTTCACAACTATATTGGTCAAGTTTTTCGGTTATCTTTGATGAGGAATGCTGCCTGTCCTTGAACACACCAAGTGGATTCTCTCTCTACTATCGATTGATCAGTTTCTGAAAATGATAAACAACAAAACAAAATGCAAGCACAATCATTAAATTGCACACAGTTTAACTGTTCTTCTTCTTGGTTGAATTACATTTTATTATATTTAATTAAGTTTAAAAAAAATGCTTGCCTGTGTGTGTTTTCTGACCAGATGTCTGACACCGTTTCCCGTTACCAGTGTGTCAATGGTCTGGTTTTAGGTCCTTGGGAGGCAATGCTGTAAACAGCTATAGTCTAGTCCTTGAGCGTGATCTGTGCTTGTTTTGTTCAGATCATTATGGAAAAAAAACTGTTCGCACAGATAAGTGCTCCCAAACTGATCAAAACGGGCAGCATGAAGTCGAAGCTGTGGCATCAAACCAGGAGGCAGCAGACGGTAAAAAGTCTGGATTGTACATCTGAAACTTTGCTCTCAGCCACTGTCCGCTTTGAAGCTCAATTAGCTCCATCTGAAGGTGTTGGGGTGCAGTGCAGACATCGTTGGTGAAAGGATTGGCAAAGATGTCAAAGCCAGACTGTTGTGCTCTGAAGTCAGAGAAGCGCCGATCAAACTCAGTCTTTAACCAGCCAGATTTGGTACCAACTGAGCACATGAAAAAGTCTCGGGAAATGAGTCACATGCTCTGACAAACAGGAAAGTGAACAAGATTGTCCTTTTCACTTCCACATCCATAAGTCCAATTTACGCTGGAAAGCCGTGATGTGTCGACATCTGCGTGATGAATTGTTTGCGTCCTGCAGCTTCTGATTCAGCTGGCGAGGTGGTCGGTTATGTCACACAACACAGCAAAGTCACCACATCCACTTTGGATCTGATAGTTCAGACATGAGTTTTCCTTTACTCTGCATAAAAAGAGCAATGTCTTCCTGAGCTCGAAAAATCGCTTGAGACTTTGCTCCTACATCAGCCACGGGACTTCTGTATGGTACAGCACATCCCCGTGTTCCGAGCCCATCTCCAGCAAAAACTGCTGGAACTGACGGTGATTCAGGCCACGCGCCCGAATGAAGTTCACTGTTTTTCATGACTGTGGTCACAATGTCCTCCATCCCCAGCACCTCCCACACAAAGTTTCTTGATGGATAATGCAATGATACGTTACAAAGAGCGTGTTGACAGTTCATTTTTTGCATTTTTCCCTTCATTAGTCAACCAAGCCACTTTTCCTCCACACATTGCCGGTGCCCGTCTGTAGTTAATCCTACCAGGTTTTCCCACTGCAATGCATTTTTACTTACGGACTTCCTCTACCGCATCAAAAATGTTCTGTCCGTCGTGGTCCCATAGCATTGCAGCCACATCCAACAGCTCCTCAGTGATAGAAGAGTCCGACTTTACGCCTCTAATAAAAATTGATAACTGCGCTGTGTCCGTGTTATCTGTGCTTATCAACAGCTAATAAAAAGCTGTGTAGCTGCGTGTCTCCTCGGCAGACTGTGTTGTAAGATTTTCTGCTAGTTCCTCACTCGGTCGGCGATGGTGTTTCTTGATAAACTGACAATTTTTTAAAAGTCTGATACTGGTCGGGACACACCTGCTCACAGACCTTCAGCATGCACTGCTTCAAAACGCTCCCTCTGAAAAAGACTTGGAAGTGTGGGCGATTTCTTCAGCCACAATGAAGCTAGCTTTCACCGCGCCTCGTTTTTGCTGTGGATTTCATGAACAAACTCTGCTGCGACCGCAGTTTGCCTTTTAATTCTTGGGCAATTTGTTGCTTTTCTTGAAGGCTAACTTTAGCTACTTAGCTCCGTGTTTGGTGTCAAAATGTCGACGCAGATTGTACTCTTTGACAACCGACACCGCCTCGTAACACAAAAGACATACCGGTCTTTCTCCTTGAAGCACAAACAAGTAATCGCCTTCCCATCTTTCTTGAAACAGTCTTCCGTCTGCATCAACTTTTCTCTTTCTGGACATTTTGGATCATTATTATATCTCAATTCCACTCGTTGGCATGGACACTGCCGTGGCTAGCGTAGTCGAAAGGCATTGTGGGAATGTAGTTTTTGGTCAAAGCACGCTCTTAATTTATTTTTTGGTATTTATTTTTAGACACTCAAAACTTTTAAGCTCTCGCGGGCCACATAAAATGACCTGGCGGGCCACATCTGGCCCGCGGCCTTGAGTTTGACACATGTGTTCTAGACCTATCGGCTGCCTTTGATACTGTGAACCATCAGATCCTCCTCTCCACCCTCTCCGAGCTGGGCATCTCCGGCGCGGCCCACGCTTGGATTGCGTCCTACCTGACAGGTCGCTCCTACCAGGTGCGCGGGCGAGAATCTGTCTCCGCACCACGTGCTCTCACCACTGGTGTCCCCCAGGGCTCTGTTCTAGGCCCTCTCCTATTCTCGCTATACACCAAGTCACTTGGCTCTGTCATATCCTCACATGGTCTCTCCTATCATTGCTATGCAGACGACACACAATTAATCTTCTCCTTTCCCCCCTCTGATAACCAGGTGGTGAATCGCATCTCTGCATGTCTGGCAGACATATCAGTGTGGATGACGGATCACCACCTCAAGCTGAACCTCGGCAAGACGGAGCTGCTCTTCCTCCCGGGGAAGGACTGCCCGTTCCATGATCTCGCCATCACGGTTGACAACTCCATTGTGTCCTCCTCCCAGAGTGCTTAAACCTTGGCGTGATCCTGGACAACACCCTGTCGTTCTCAACTAACATCAAAGCGGTGACCCGTTCCTGTAGGTTCATGCTCTACAACATTCGCAGAGTACGACCCTGCCTCACGCAGGAAGCGGCGCAGGTCCTAATCCAGGCACTTGTCATCTCCCGTCTGGATTACTGCAACTCGCTGTTGGCTGGGCTCCCTGCCTTGCCATTAAACCCCTACAACTCATCCAGAACGCCGCAGCCCGTCTGGTGTTCAACTTTCCCAAGTTCTCTCACGTCACCCCGCTCCTCCGCTCTCTCCACTGGCTTCCAGTTGAAGCTCGCATCCGCTACAAGACCATGGTGCTTGCCTACGGAGCTGTGAGGGGAACGGCACCTCCGTACTTCAGGCTCTGATCAGGCCCTACACCCAAACAAGGGCACTGCGTTCATCCACCTCTGGCCTGCTCCCTCCCTACCTCTGAGGAAGTACAGTTCCCGCTCAGCCCAGTCAAAACTGTTCGCTGCTCTGGCACCCCAATGGTGGAACAAACTCCCTCACGACGCCAGGTCAGCGGAGTCAATCACACCTTCCGAGACACCTGAAAACCCCACCTCTTTAAGGAATACCTAGGATAGGATAAAGTAATCCTTCTAACCCCCCACCCTTAAAAGAGTTAGATGCACTATTGTAAAGTGGTTTGTTCCACTGGATATCATAAGGTGAATGCACCAATTTGTAAGTCGCTCTGGATAAGAGCGTCTGCTAAATGACTTAAATGTAATTAAATGTACATTCAAATACTATGAAATAACACACATGGAATCATGTTGTAACCAAAAAAGTGTTAAACAAATCAAAATATATTTTAGATTTTAGTAGCCACCCTTTTCCTTGATGACAGCTTTGCACTCTCTTGGCATTCTCTCAACCAGCTTCACCTGGAKTGCTTTTCCCAACAGTCTTGAAGGAGTTCACACATATGCTGAGCACTTGTTGGCTGCTTTTCCATTCACTCTGTGGTCTAACTCATCCCAAACCAACTCAATTGGGTTGAAGTCAGGTGATTGTGGAGGCCAGGTCATCTGATGCAGCACTCCATCACTCTTCTTCTTGGTCAAATAGCCCTTACACAGCTTGGAGATGTGTTGGGTCATTTTTCTGTTGAAAAACAAACGATAGTCGCACTAAGTGCAAACCAGATGGGATGGCGTATCGCTGCAGAATGCACTGACAGTGTCACCAGCAAAGCACCATCACARCTCCTCCATGCTTCACGGTGGGAACCACACATGCAGAGATCATCCGTTCACCTACTCAGCGTCTCACAAAGACACTGCGGTTGGAACCAAAAATCTAAAATTTATATTCATCAGACCAAAGGACAGATTTCCACTGGTCTAATGTCCTTTGCTCGTGTTTCTTGGCCCAAGCAAGTATCTTCTTCTTATTGGTGTCCTTTAGTAGTGTTTTTATTGCAGCAAATTGACCATGAAGGCATCATTCACGCAGTCTCCTATGAACAGTTGATGTTGAGATGTGTCTGTTACTTGAACTTTGTGAGGCATTTTTATGGGCTGCAAATTTTGAGGCTGGTAACTAATYAACTTAAATCAAATCCAATGTTATTGGTCACATACATGTGATTAGCAGATGTTATTGCGGGTATAGTCGAAATGCTTGTGCTTCTAGCTCCGACAGTGCAGCAARATCTAACATGTAATATCTAACAAATTACACAACACATAGCCAATACACACAAATCTAACTAGGAATGAATGAAGACTATGTACATATGGACGAGTGAAGCAGAATGGACTAAGATACAGTAGAATAGTATAGAAAAAACAGTARATACACATGAGATGAGTAATGCCAGATATGTAAACATTAAGTGACTAAGATACCGAAGAATAGTATAGAATACACTATATACACATATGAGATGAGTAATGCAAGATATGTAAACATATGAGGGTGAACAGGCAGTGGCTCGGGTGATTGATGTCCTTTTTGGCCTTCCTGTGACATCGGGTGCTGTAGGTGTRCTGGAGGGCGGGTAGTTTTCACCCGGTAATGCGTTGGGCAGACCACACCACCCTCTGGAGAGCCTTGCYGTTGCGGGCGGTGCAGTTGCTGTACCAGGTGGTGATAGAGCCCTACAGGATGCTTTCAATTGTGCATCTGTAAAAATTTGTCAGGAATTTAGGTGACAACCCAAATTTCTTTYGCCTCCTGAGGTTGAAGAGGCTCTGTTGCGCCTTCTTCACCACACTGTCTGTGTGGTTGGTCCATTTCAGTTTGCCAGTGATGTGTACGCCAAGGAACTTGAAGCTTTCCACCTTCTCCACTGCGGTCCTGTCGATGTAGATAGGGGGGTGCAACCTCTGCTGTTTCCTGAAGTCCACGGTCATCTACTTTGTTTTGTTGACGTTGAGTGAGAGGTTGTTTTCCAGGCACCACACTCCCAGAGCCCTCACCTCKTCCATGTAGACTGTCTCATCATCGTTGGTAATCAAGCCTACTACTGTTGTGTCYTCTGCAAACTTGATGATTGAGATGGAGGCGTGCTTGGCCATGCAGTCATGGGTGAACAGGGAGTAGAGGAGGGGGCTGAGCACGCACCCTTGTGGGGCCCCAGTGTTGAGGATCAGCAGAGTGATATCGGTCTTGGCGACGTGGRTGGTTTTCCTTTTGTAGTCCGTGATTGTCTGTAGTCCCTGCCACATACGTCTTGTGTCTGAGCCGTTGAATTGCAACTCCACTTCATCGCTATACTGACATTTAGCTTGTTTGATTGCCATGCGGAGTGAATAACTACACTGTTTATATTCTGCCATATTACTAGTCGCCTTGCCATTGTTAAATGCAGCAGAGGTAACGCAGCAGAGGTAACGCTGGGGCTTCCTTTCCCGTGGCGGGCTTCATGAGAGCCAGTTTCATCATAGCGCTTGATGATTTTTGCGACAGCACTTGAAGAAACWTTTCTTGAAACAAGTTCTTGAAATTTTCCAGATTGACTGACCTTCATGTCTTAAAGTAATGATGGCCTGTCGTTTCTCTTTGCTTATTTGAGATGTTATTGCCATAATATGGACTTGGTCTTTTACCAAATAGGGCTATCTTCTGTATACCACCCCTACCTCGTCACAACACAACTGACTGGCTCAAACGCATTAAAATATATTTTGATTTGTTTAACACATTTTTGCTTACTACATAATTCCATGTGTTATTTCATAGTTTTGATGTCTTCACTATTATTCTACAATGTAGAAAATKGTAAAAATAAAGAAAAACCCTGGAATGAGTAGGTGTGTCCAAACTTTTGACTGGTAATGTATACAAAAACATACTCCAAATWACTTTTATTTACAGCTGTGGCATGACCAGGCCATAACATATTTGTGGTAGTAGCTGCAGTAAGATACTGTAAATAAACGTTTCACCACAGTCAGGAGTGTCATGAAATGGGTTCCCATGGCCGAGCAGCCACACACAAGCCTAAGATSACCATGCGCAATGCCAAGCGTCGGCTGGAGTGGTGTAAAGTTCGCAATCATTGGACTCATGATTTGGGAAGGAACACACCTGTCTATATAAGGTCCCACAGTTGACAGTGCATGTCAGAGAAAAAAAACAAGCCATGAGGTCAAAGGAATTGTCCATAGAGCTCCGAGACAGGATTYTGTCGAGGCAAAGATATGGGAAAGTGTACCAAAAAATGTATCCAGCATTGTAGMTCCCCAAGAACACAGTGGCTTCTATCATAAATGGAAGAAGTTTGGAACAACCAAGAATCTTCCTAAAGCTGGCCGCCCGGCCAAACTGAGCAATTGGGGGAGAAGGGCCTTGGTTAGGGAGGTGACCAAGAACCCGATGGTCTGACAGAGCTTCAGAGTTCCTCTGTGGAGATAGGAGAACCTTACAGAAGGACAACAACCTCCACAGCACTCCACCAATCAGGCCTTTATAGTAGAATGGCCAGACGGAAGCCACTCCTCAGTAAAATACACATTATAGCCTGCTTGGAGTTTGCCTACAGGCACCATAAAGGACTCTCAGACCATGAGAAACAAYATACTGGCACCATCCCTACAATGACACATGGTGGTGGCAGCATCATGCTGTTTTTCAGCAGCAGGGACTAGGAGACTAGTCAGTGGATGGGAAAGATGAACGAAGCAAAGTAGCGAGAGATCCTTGATGAAAACCTGCTCCAGAGCGCTCAGGACCTCAGATTGGGGRGAAGGTTCACCTTCCAACAGGACAACAACCTTAAGCTCACAGCCTTGACAATGCATGAGTGGCTTCATTCAGAGACTTGTCCCGTCCTTGACTGGCCCAGCCAGAGCCCAGACTTGAACCCAATCAAACATCTCTGGAGAAAACTGAAAATAGCGGTGCAGCGACGCTCCCCATCCAACCTGACAGAGCTTYAGAGGATCGGAGAAACTCCCCAAATGGGGTATTGTGTGTAGATGGAGGGGGGAAAAACAACTTAATCAATTTTAGATTAAGGCAGTAACTTGACAAAATGTGGATAAAGTCTTTCCAAATGACCTGTATCGGCTTTGCTCATAGGGGAGAGTGGGGTAGGTTGAGACATTCTCCACATTCAGCATCACTCCGTCAAAGACAATATAGTACTCCAACAGAGATATCTACATATATTTCAGGATTTTGTGTATCCTTGGAAAGAATCAYAATTAATGTAACATTAGTTTTGAAAACATACAGGTAGCTGTCCAAAAAAAGTGGCCTCTCGGCAGATTTTAACCCAGGAATTGGGTAAGACAAGTTGAGCCACGAGACAGGGCAAGTTAAGCTGCTTACACATTTTAGTACTGTATTAATTTTAATACTACCTTTAAAACKCATGTCTCTTTATTTCCCAAACACAAGTCAACAGAATCACCTTTTTTTTTTCTCTTAACACCAAACACTTTGTACATAGGCCAGGCCCTGTTACCTCATATCCCAAGGTTACCCTCCCCCTTACTCCCCCAGGTAAATATCGGGCARGCCAAAGTGACACACTGCATCATTCTGATACGGCACTACAAATCTCACTCCACACTGAATTATTCTGATATGGCACAGTAACAAGATAGTTATTCTAAGGGAAGGCACTGCAAACGATATGGTGAAAGGCACTACAAACTCACACTGGTGCTGCACACAATATGGGACCCACCCTTGGCCTTGCTCTACTCTGCCAAGGACTCTACTGCTATGAGACAAAATAGGGAGGGGGAAAGACAGACAACATAGAGAGGGTGGGTTTTCCATTTCTAGGGCCCGATAAGAACCATATCCCCAAAAATAAAATGGTAAACATCTGTCTGGTGTTATGCAGATCCGCACAGCTCCCTGTCCTGGAAGGAGCCCGGTCTGAGACTCCGCTTGGCGATTCACCTCCTGTGCTGAACGAGAGGGAGACAGACGGCAAGGAAACATGCCGACAATAGTGGCTTTCAGTGGTGTGGCAAAACAACCCAGAGAGAGAAAGAGTAGTGTAAGGGTAACACAGGAAAAATCACATTTCCCTTTCTTGTCAGAGCTAAAGCGCCTAGAGGTGCGTTGTACAAATGTCTTGCTCTACTCACCGCTCAGCTTTTATTTATTTTATTTTTATTTATTTAAATAGGCAAGTCAGTTAAGAACAAATTCTTATTTACAATGACAGCCTACACCGGCCAAACCCGGYCGACACTGTACGGCCAATTGTTCGCCGCKCTACGGGACTCCCAATCACGGCCGGCTGTGATCTACAGACACCCTGGAATCGAACCAGGGTATCTGTAGAGYCGCCTCAAGGACTGAGATGCAGTGCTTTAGACCTCTGCACCACTCGGGAGCCCCAACTTAAAACTGCAACATTTTTAATTTGCCTCTTGACAAAATGTGTAGAACAGCATGATAAAACTGCACATTTTTGAAAGTCCAGTCTTGCATGAAATTATGACCTCTTCCTAAATATTTGGTCAAATTGTTAAGTTTGTGTATGGTTTCTTGAAACAAGGGTGTCTCAACTTACCCCTTTGGCTCAACTTACCCCACTCTCCCCTAATGGTGATACAAGAGAGTCAAGATTAAATATTCTGTCACTTGTTTTTTGTTGTTGGTGTTATACAGCATGTTGAAGTAGAACTTTCTCAGACAGCAGGGTGTTCTGACAACGTCTTCACAAGTCTCTGAAATAGTTGTGACCACATCCTGCAAGAGGAACACAAGCCACCTGTTTCATCATCCTTTGTTCTTTCTAGGAGAATTTCATTTCGTTTATGTAAACTGCTATTTGAAGTGCATCAAGTGCACCTTTGGCTCGACATACTTGTTGACTTTTAGGTCTGCCAAACCGGAAATATGACTTTGGCGTGAGATATTTATAACGCGGTTCATTAAAACATTAGAAAGCGCTCCCATAATCTGGAGACTTTAACCATTTATGCATCTCTTACATCAGAGGAAATAGAACCAAGTAGAACCAATAGAACACAATGCAACTCAAACCTGACCCTGTCCACTGACATAGAAAGCTATTCAACTCAGAGCGTTGGCTGTGTGTATTTAGCAGGGCCGTACAAATTGTGGTTGACTCTCAAGGTCAGCCACTAAATAACTCATTGAGGAAACAATCTTATTTGATTTGAGCATTATCTAATGGATGCAGTAAATTGTTTAAGTAGGGAGCAACCTTTGGAGCCTTATGAAATCCTTAAATATTTTCCCACGGGAGTCGGAGAGAGAGAGGTTGAGGGATTGTGCAACGCCTTTGGTGCCGTTGCATTTCTCAATACAGAGTGAGAAAACCATGCAGGGTAGGCCGCTGCTGTGTAAACTGTGGCTCAGAAATGTCAGGGTGTGGCTTTTTATAAGTCCTTACACCTCCATTCAATCCTGCCAGAGCTGTCACGCTTGAACTCTCTCCCATGCACTTAATCCCCCCCTCCCCTCCAAATGAAACAGRTACATGCCAGGATTCTCCCTCTCATCGTGGGCTCACTCGATACTCGTTAAAAGCGGTCCCCTCAGGGCCGGGCAGTGCCAGGGTTAATACGGGCACTCAATCAGTCAGCGCGATCTTCTAAATTATATAATAGCTAACTGGCGAACGCGATTGAGAGCCACAGGCCAGGTTGAGTTAGCGGTAATGGGTGAGATCCCGTGGGAGCCGGCTGCTAGTGGGCTGYGTGCCAGTAGACCCACGCAGTTAGCAGGCTGATTCATGCCTTCCGCATCAGCGAGAGGAACGGCCCTTCAGTCAGTACCAGCACAATGCAGACATGTCTCTTACAGCATCACTCATCCCCTCCTTAAGGCCCGGAATATACTTGCGCAATATAAGCCGAGCCAGCTGCTGAGCCCACCTAGAGAAGGTTAGGTGTTAATTGCCTTGCTCAAGGGCACAACGGCAGTAGGTAGCAGTGGAAATATCAATTTGAACGTTTAAACAAGCAAGAGAATTCAAACGTGAACACAATCAATTCAGTGTTTGTTTTCTGTCCTTTACCGGAAGTACCATATCACAGGAATGACTATGCTAAGCATCATACAGGCACTGTAGTATAGAAAGGAGAAAGTGGAGACCCATCCTTTCCAATGGCCTTATGTATTTATTGATGAAGCCTTTGTTGATGAAGATGTCCCAATGCAAAATAACAACCAGGGGCGGTATGTATCAAGCATCTCCCAATGAATAAAATTAGCAATATGTATGCCCTGCCCACCTGAGGAATCTTTTTTCAGCCATCTATCAAATCAAATCGTATTTGTCACATGCTCCGAATACCCTGAAAGGCTTACTTACAAGCCCTTAACCAACAACGCGGTTCAAGAATTAGGCTTAATAAAATATTTACTAAATATACTCAAGTAAAGTGACCATGCATAGATAATAAACAGTGAGTAGCAGCAGTGTAAAAACAAAAMYGGGGTTCKATGTAAATAGACATGGTGGCCATTTGATTAGTTGTTCAGCKYTCTTATGGCTTGGGGGTAGAAGCTGTTAATTAAGGAGCCTCTTAGCCTTAGACTTGGCGCTCTYGTACCGCTTGCCGTGCGGTAGCAGAGAGAACAGTCTATGACTTGGGTGGCTGGAGTCTTTGACAATTTTTAGGGCCTTCCTCTGACGCTGCRWYGTATATAGGTCCTAGATGTCAGGAAGCTTGGCACCAGTTATGCCCTAGGCCGTACGCACTACCCTCTTTAGCGCCTTCCYGTCAGAAGCTGWGCAGTTGCCATACGAGGCGGTAATGCAACCGGTCAGGATGCTCTCGATGGTGCAGCTGTAGAAATTTTTGAGGATCTGGGGACCCATAAAAAATCTTTTCATTCTCCTTAGGGGGAAAAGGTGTTGTTTTGCCCTTTTTCACAACTGTCTTGGTGTGTTTGGACTATAATAGTTTGTTGYTGATGTGGACACCAAGAAACTTGAAACTCTCGACCTGCACCACTTCAGTCCTGTCGATGTTAATGGGGGCCTGTTTGGCCCTCCTTTACCTATATTCCACGATCAGCTCCTTTGTCTTGCTCACATTAAGAGAAAGGTTTTTGTCCTGGCACCACACAGCCAGGTCTCTGACCTCCTCCCTATCGGCTGTCTCATCGTTGTTGGTGATCAGGCCTACCATTGTTGTGTTGTCCCGTCTGGATTACTGCAACTCGCTGTTGGCTGGSCTCCCTGCCTGTGCCATTAAACCCCTACAACTCATCCAGAACGCCGCAGCCCGTCTGGTGTTCAACCTTCCCAAGTTCTCTCACGTCACCCCGCTCCTCCYCTCTCTCCACTGGCTTCCAGTTGAAGCTCGCATCCGCTACAAGACCATGGTGCTTMCCTACGGAGCTGTGAGGGGAACGGCACCTCKGTACCTRCAGGCTCTGATCAGGCCCTACACCCAAACAAGGGCACTGCGTTCATCCACCTCTGGCCTGCTCGCCTCCCTACCWCTGAGGAAGTACAGTTCCCGCTCAGCCCAGTCAAAACTGTTCGCTGCTCTGGCACCCCAATGGTGGAACAAACTCCCTCACGACGCCAGGTCAGCGGAGTCAATCACCACCTTCCGGAGACACCRGAAACCCCACCTCTTTAAGGAATACCTAGGATAGGATAAAGTAATCCTTCTAACCCCCCCCTTAAAAGAGTTAGATGCACTATTGTAAAGTGGTTGTTCCACTGGATATCATAAGGTGAATGCACCAATTTGTAAGTCGCTCTGGATAAGAGCGTCTGCTAAATGACTTAAATGTAAATGTAAATGTTGTCAGCATCTTAATGATGGTGTTGGAGTTTTGCTTGGCCACACAGTCATCAGTGAACAGGGAGTACAGGAGGGGACTAAGCACGCATCCCTGAGGGGCCCCAGTGTTGAGGATCAGCGTGGCAGATGCGTTGTTGCCTACCTTTACCACCTGGGTGTGGCCCGTCAAGAAGTCCATAATCCAGATGCAGAGGGAGATGTTTAGTCACTATGGTGTTGAACGCTGAGCTGTAGTCAATAAACAGCATTCTCACATAGGTGTTRCTTTTGTCCAGGTGGGAAAGGGCAGTGTTGAGTGCAATTGAGATTGCTTCATCTGTGGATCTGTTGGGGTGGTATGCGAATTGGAGTGGGTCTAAGGTTTCTGGCATGATGGTGTTGATGGGAGCCATGACCAGCCTTTCAAAGCACTTCATGGCTACCYACGTGAGTGCTATGGGTCGGTAATCATTTAGGCAGGTTACCTTCACTATCTTGGGCACASGGACTATGGTGGTCTGCTTGAAACATGTAGGTATTACAGACTCAGTCAGAGAGAGGTTGAAGATGTCAGTGAAGACACTTACCAGGTGGTCCGCTTATACTTTGAGTAAACGTCCTGGAATGTTGACCTGTTTGAAGGTRTTGCTCACATCGGCTACAYAGAGCYTGATCACACAGTTGTCTGGAACAGCTGGTGCCCTCGTGCATGCTTCAGTGTTTCTTGCCTCGAAGCGAGCATAAAAGGCATTTAGCTCGTCTGGTGGGCTCGCGTAACTGGGCAGCTCGCGGCTGGGTTTATTTTTGTTGTCCGTAATAGTTTCCAAGCCCTGCCACATCCGACGAGTGTCAGAGCCGGTGTAGTAGGATTCAATCTTAGTCCTGTATTTCCTGTGTTTGAGGGGTGCACAATCCACTTGTCACTTAAATCTCGCTGGATTGCTTTAATTACATTACAAACYGAAATGTTTGTAATGACCTGTCAAACACATCCCGGTAATGCCAGATATGGGCTCAATGGAATACATWGTATTTTCGTTGAATCTATAAGAACGCTAAAGCTTTGTTGGGGATTTAATGCACTGTCTAGACACTTGTGGCTGAAATAACATAATCACACTCATTTGAACGGGTTTCTACATACACTATATATACAGAAGTATGTTTAGATAAGTGTAATCTAGAGCCAAGCATGTTGATTTTTTTTTTATCCGAGGGTATCCTGCTAGTGGCACTTATTGAATTATGCAACAGAACGTGACAACAATAATTAATGAGAAAGTCTAGACAGAGCAAGTGTTTGGTGGTCGCAGCCTTGTTCAACCCCTTTATGTTAATGTATTTGTATATGGAAAAGGGGGATATMTAATCAGTTGTTCAACTAAATGCATTCAACTGAAATGTGTCTTCCGCATTTAACTCAACCCCACTAAATCAGAGGTACGGGGGGCTGCCTTAATCGTCATCTATGTCCGGGGAACAGTTGTTGTTGGGGATTAACTGGCTTGCTCAGGGGCAGAACAACAGATGTTTACCTTGTCGGCTTGAGGATTTGATCCAGCAACCTTTCGGGTTACTGGCCCAATGCTCCTATTCGCCAGGCTTCCTGCATGCAAATATACCCAYTGTATCATGCAAATGAGGCACYTATAATTGTCTTTATTTMAACAGAAAATACATAAAGAAATGCCTGATACAATAAGAAAATGTATATGAGTGCATTCTAAGATATTTATATATATTTTTTTACAATAYATTRWATACCTGAATTCCCACCAAAACCCCTGAACTCCATTCATAATTTGTGCATGCCAGTAAAATGTTTTARATCTTARATTTCAGTCAATATCTGATGGATTATAAAAATGCTAAAAGTTTGGAATATCTTTATCCATTGTCCAACTCTTGCATTTATTAGAATTGTTTTAAAAACTTTGTAACAATTTAGAGAGCGTTGCTGATGAGATTACATAGACAGGGGGGCACCTTACCCTAGATCAACATTAACTACTCTGAGYCGCTTGATACATATGYCCCTAGATCATGAGCAGAAACATAAGTCAATACTAWTGAGCTATCATGAACCAATATGTAATTCATGCTTATCATGACTGTGACTTACTGTAGGACTAACCATATAGCATGTAGTCTAAAGACGTATTAGAAACACTAACATATGCCATGCTATTCCCATAAAATGTTGATCAAGTTTTACTGCGTGATATGTGACCTAGGAGCAGGGGTGAGTATTATATTTTGGAGGTGTAGGTGCGGTAACGTTCTTTTTAACAGGGTGAGTCACTCACTGGCTTAAGGGTTTTTCATTTGCCAGTAGTCAGTTAAACTCCCAGCTGCCAATATTTGCATAGGGAGATAAGAAGTACTTTACACCTGCCCAGGACAGGAAGACAGAAATGCCCCCAGGTCAATATAAATAATTTATGGTTATAGACCTGAGGAGAAACACACTTCAGGACCTGACCTGGGCCCTGTTGGAATACTTTGAAAATCTTTACTTCCTTCCTTCCTTCTCTCCTTCTTTCCCTCCTCTCCTCTTACCTTCCTTCTCTCCTCTTTCCTTCCTTCTCTCCTCTTTCCTTCCTTCAAGTAATTACTAATCTGACCTGTCTGCATTGATGAAATGAAACCAAGAGTTGTACAACTGAATGGATGTGTTAGCCCATTGTGGACCCGCGGACTGGACCAGGCGCAGTTAGTTACACTTCAGCAATACAGAATTCATTCATTATTTATATTACCTGGCTGTAGGCTATATATCATGAGTAGGCCTATACTATACATCTTAATTCCAGTCTAATCCCAGAAAATCTGCACCTTCACACACGTTGCAAGGGCAAGTTAGATGTGTTATCAATGTATACCCAGCAACATKTATCGTGCATGTAGTTACACATTATATAGAATACAACCTACAGTCAATACAAGACATTAACTGTACATCCTTACGTGGGTATTACAAACAGATGCTTCCCAACATCGTCCATTCATGACACTTCTACGATAAAACGTCTCACCGCGACCTCTATGGCCTGGTCCCAGATCTGCTTGCGCTGTGTCCATAGGAGTTGGCTATACAGCATAAACTGATCTGAGATCAGGGGTCATATCCACAAAGCGTCTCAGAGTAGAAAATTGGCCGTAACTGCTTAGAATAGAGACATTTTACTCCTACTCTTTTGGGTGAAACTAAAAGCTGTGCATGAAGCCTCTTTAGGTCTTTAATAGAGTTCCACCTAGTCAACAGATATTTAGGACAACTCATGAGCTGTCCTAACCAGTTGAGTTACCAGCAGATGTCCTGATAATAGAACAAGGCAGCTAGTCAGTTGCTCCCATGCCACAAGCAATTGCTTTGGAGTTCTTAAAAAAGAAATAAGTATTTCACCTTTATTTAACCAGGTAGGCCATTTACAACTGCGACCTGGCCAAGATAAAGCAACGCAGTGTGACACAAACAACACAGAGTTACACATGGGATAAACAAACGTACAGTCAATAACACAATAGAAAAATCTATACACTGTGTCCAAATTAGTAAGATTATGGAGGTAGGGCAATAAATAGGACATAGTGGTCGAAATAATTACAATTGAGCATTAACACTGGAGTGATAGATGTGCAGAAGATGAATGTGCAAGTAGAGATACTGGGGTACAAAGGAGCAAAACATACAAAACAATATGGGGATGAAGTAGTTGGGTGMGCTATTTACAGATGGGCTGTGTACAGGTGCAATGGTCGGTAAGCTGCTCGGAGAGCTGATGCTTAAAGTTAGTGAGGGCGATATAAGACTCCAGCTTCAGTGATTTTTGCAATTCGTTCCAGTCATTGGCAGCAGAGAACTGGAAGGAAAGGCGGCCAAAGGAAGAGTTGGCTTTTGAMATGACCAGAGAAATATACCTGCTGGAGCGCGTGCTATGGGTGGGTGCTGCTATGGTGACCAGTGAGCTGAGATAAGGCGGGGCTTTACCTAGCAAAGACTTAGGTGACCTGGAGCCAGTGGGTTTGGCGACGAATATGGGGGTAGCCAGGTGGAAAGCATGGCCAGCCGTAGTAAAGGGCTTTTTGAAATTCTCGATTATCACAGATTTATTGGTGGTGACAGTGTTTCCTTGCCTCAGTGCAGTGGGCAGCWGYGAGGCYGTGCTCTTATTCTCCGTGGACTTTACAGTGTCCCAGAACATTTTAGAGTTTGTGCTACATGATGCAAATTTKTGTTTGAAAAAGCTAGCCTTTGCATTCCTAACTGCCTGCATATATTGGTTCCTAACTTCCCTGAAAAGTTGCATATCGCAGAGGCTATTCGATGCTAATGCAGTACGCCACAGGATGTTTTTGTGCTAGTCAAGGGCAGTCAAGTCTGGAGTGAACCAAGGGGCTATATCTGTTCTTAGTTCAACATTTTTTGAATGCGGCATGTTTATTTAAGATGGTGAGGAAAGCACTTTTAAAGAATAAAAAAACAAACTTAGGAAGGAGGCTTCTGATGTCAACATGCATGAAACCAAGGCTTTTACAGTTACAGAAGTCAACAAATGATAGCACCTGGGGAATAGGAGTGGAACTGGGGGCTACAGGGCCTGGGTTAACCTCTACATCACCAGAGGAACAGAGGAGTAGGATAAGGGTACGGCTAAAGGCTATAAGAATTGATCGTCTAGTTCATTGGGAACAGAGACTAAAAGGAGCAGATTTCTGGGCGTGGTAGAATAGATTCAGGGCTTAATGTACAGACAATGGTATGGTAGGATGTGAGTTCAGTGGAGCTAAACCGAGGCGTTGAGTGATGATGAGAGGTTTCGTCTCTGGAGGCACCAGTTAAGCCAGGTGAGGTCTCCGCATGTGTGTGGGGTGGGACAAAAGAGCTAACTAATGCATGTTGAGCAGGACTGAGGGCTCTGCAGTGAAATAAAACAATAAGAACTAGCCAAGACAGCAGTAGACAAGGCACATTGTCAATAGAGAGAGGCATAAAGCAATCACAGGTGTTGATCAGGAGAGCTAAGACAAAAATGGGTATATGGCGATGAATGGGCAGAGTGGGTCAGTTAGGTACATACAGGACCTGAGTTCGAGGCTTGGGACGACAGGTAAACAAAATGAGGTACCGTGTAATTGAAACAGTCCAGGGGGCATCAGCTGTGTAGCTGAGTGATCATAGGGTCAAAAGAGCAGCAATAGGTGAGACAGGGTGCCGTTTGGTAGTCGCTACTACGCTAGGCGAGCAGGGGACACAGCGTTCAGAAAAGCTAGCGGGCCAGGGCTAGTAGATGGTTCTTCGGCGACATCGTAACAGAATAGCCTGTTGAGACCACGTCGGCAGTCCAGTCGTGATGGATCGGCAGGGCTCCGTGTTGACAATAAAGGGTCCAGGGCAATTGGCAAAGGAGGTATTGTAGCACTAGAATTAGCTGGTATATGGGCCTAGCTCGAGGCTAGCTCAAGGCTAGCTGGTGTTTGCTTCGGAACAGAGACGTTGGCTAACAGTAGCCACTCGTTTGCAGCTAGCTAGCTGCGATGATCCGGTGTAATGATCCAGAGCGGCAGGAATCCGGTGATGTGGTAGAGAGAAGCAGTCCGATATGCTCTGGGTTGATACGCGCTGTGCAGACTGGCAGGTATTGTCCGAGCTAAGGCTGGCTGGTGACCGAGAAAAAGGTGAAGACCGCTAGCCGTTAGCTAGTTAGCTGGCTAGCTCCTGATGGAAGTTCCAGTTATAAGGAATACAAATAGCAGATCCGTACCACAATGGGTGAGGCGGGTTGCAGGAAAGTATATTTAATTTGAAGATAGAAAGTGAGATAAACACACATATACGAAAAAGCCCGGCTATTTACACCGGATAAGACACGGGATAAGACCAAGACAAACACACACGTCCGACTGCTACGCCATCTTGGATCAAAGTTGTTGAAAGAATGATTTGATATTTCTATATTATCAACCCATAAATAATCTAGACCTACATGCAACAGTATCTGTAGAGCTTTTGCGTTCATAATCAAAGTGAATATACAGTAGCTACAGTGTCTTCAGAATGTATTCACACCCCTTCACTTTTTCTGTACATACAGTACCAGTCAGAAGTTTAGACACACATACTCATTCAAGGGTTGCACGCTGTTGGCATTCTCTCAACCAAATTCATGAGGTAGTCACCTGGAATGCATTTCAATTAACAGATGTGCCTTGTTTTAAAAGTTAAGTTATTCTACAATGTAGAAAATAGTAAAAATAACGAAAAACCATTCAACGAGTAGGTGTGTCCAAACCTTTGACTGGTCCTGTAAGTATTCACATTGATGAAGCACTTTTGCAAGCAATTACAGTCTCGAGTCTTCTTGGGTATGATGCTACAAGCTTGGCACACCTGTATTTCGGGAATTTCTCCCAGATCCTCTCAAGCTCTGTCAGGTTGGATGGGTAGCATCGCTGCACAGCTATTGTCAGGTCTCTCCAGAGATGTTCAATCGGGTTCAAGTCCAGGCTCTGGCTGGGCCACTGAAGAACCTTCAGAGACTGGTCAAGAAGACACTCATGCATTGTCTTGGCTGTGTGCTTACGGTCGTTGTCCTGTTGGAAGGTGAACCTTCGCGCCAGTCTGAGGTCCTGAGCACTCTGGAGCAGGTCTTCATCAAGGATCTCTCTGTACTTTGCTCCTTTCATCTTTCCCTCGATTCTGACTAGTCTCCCAGTCCCTGCCGCTGAAGAATCCCCACAGCATGATAATGCCACCACCATGCTTCACCATAAGGATGGTGCCAGGTTTCCTCCAGATTCAGGCCAACATTGAAATAATGTTGCAAATGTCAGAGAGACAGACAGCGAGGTTTATAAAAAATAATGTGAGATAATATTTTGATACTTTTTATAGTGAAAATCAAGTTTATAAATTGCCTGGCTGGGCTGATTAGACAGTGGATTGCTTAGTCAGATAGAACAGAGTAAATAGGCTATTTAATGTCATAGATTTAGCCGGTGGTAACTTGTGGAATAGACACCGGCTGGAAAGCGGTTTTAACCAATCAGCATTCAGGATTGGACCCACCTGTTGTATAAATATACATACATATGGGACCCATGTCCTAAAAGTTATACTTTTGACTCATCTGCCCATAGAACATTATTCCAAGAGTCTTGATGATCATCCAGGTGCTTTTTGTCAAACTTGAGTTTACTTTTTAGACAAGATGGGTCCCATTATGCCTGGCGAAAACCAAACACTGCATTCCACAGTAAGAAACTCATACCAATGGTCAAGCATGGTGATGGATTGGGGATGCTTTGCTGCCTCAGGACCTGGATGACTTGCCTTAATAGAAGGAATGAATTCTGCTCTGTATCAGAGAATTTTACAGGAGAATGTCAGGCCATCCATCTGTGAGCTGAAGCGCAGCTGAGTCATGCAGCAAGACAATGATACAAAACACACAATCAAGTCTACATGAAAATGGTAAAAAAAAAAAGAACATGTGAGGTGTCCGTTTCTGGAACTAGACACTCTAATGTACTTGTCCTCTTGCTCAGTTGTGCACCGGGGCCTCCCACTCCGCTTTCTATTATGGTTAGAGACAGTTTGTGCTGTTCTGTGGAGGAAGTAGTACACAGCGTTGTATGAGATCTTCAGTTTCTTGGCAATTTCTCACATGGAATAGCCTTCATTTCTCAGAACAAGAATAGACTGACGATTTTCAGAAGAAAGTCTTTGCTTCTGGCCATTTTGAGCCTGTATTCGAACCCACAAATGCTGATTCTCCAGATATTTAATCAGTCTAAAGGCCAGTTGTATTGCTTCTTTAAATCAGATCAACAGTTTTCAGCTGTGCTAACACAATTGCAAAAGGGTTTTCTAATGATCAACTAGCCTTTAAAATGATAAACTTTGATTAGCTAACACGACGTGCCATTGGAACACAGGAGTGCTGGTTGCTGATAATGGGCCTCTACATGCCTATGTAGATATTCCATAAAGAAATAAGCCCTTTCCAGCTACAATAGTCATTTACAACATCTACACTGTATTTCTGATCAATTTGATGTAATATTAATGGACAATMTTTTTTTACTTTTCTTTCAAAAACAAGGACATTTCTAAGTGGCTCAGTGACTCGTGTTTGCATCTCAATGTGAAAAAATCTGTTTGCATGTTCTTCACAAAGAGGGCAACAGATGCTACTGAGCCAGATGTCTATGTGTGAGGGGAGAAGCGCCAGGTGGTATCTGATTTTAAGTACCTTGGCATCATACTTGATTCCAACCTATCTTTTAAAAAGCATGTGAAAAAGGTAATTCAGATAACCAAATTCAACCTAGCTAATTTCCGATTTATACGAAATTGTTTGACTACAGAGGTAGCAAAACTGTACTTCAAATCTATAATACTCCCCCACTTAACATACTGCTTGACTAGTTGGGCCCAAGCTTGCTGTACAACATTAAAACCTATTCAGTCTGTCWWSAAACAGGCTCTCAAAGTGCTTGATAGGAAGCCCAATAGCCATCATCACTGTTACATCCTCAGAAAGCATGAGCTCCTGAGTTGGGAAAATCTTGTGCAATACACCGACACGTCTTGTATTCAAGATCCTAAATGACCTGGCTCCCCCTCCACTCAGTATTTTTGTTAAACAGAAAACCCAAACATATGGCAGCAGATCCACAAGGTCTGCCATGAGAGGTGATTGTATAGTTCCCTTACCTTTAGTAAATCCGCTTTCTCTGTGAGAGCTTCCCATGTCTGGAATACACTGCTATCAGACACACATAGATGCACCACATATCACACTTTCACAAAATGCATGAAGACATGGCTAAAGGTCAATCAGATTTGTGAACATAATCCCTAGCTGTGTATTGCCGCTTTCCATGTTGTCTGTAGCTTGTGAGGTGTGGAAACACTTTGTTGCTTTTATGAATTTTGTCTTACTGCTTTTTGTTCTATGTTGCTCTGTCTGTATGCTATGTCTTGCTTGTCCTATGTTGCTCTGCGTGTGCTCACTGCTCAATGATTTTTACATTGTKATTGTTTTTAATAACCTGCCCAGGGACTGCGGTTGAAAATTAGCCGGCTGGCTAAAACCGGCACTTTTACTGAAACGTTGATTAATGTGCACTGTCCCTGTAAAAATAAAATAAACTCAAGTGACCCCAAACTTTTGAACGGTAGTGTACATGATCATTTGTGCCCACAGAGGTCGCCTTTTATGACATCTGGTACGCAGAACATGTCCAGAACGCTCATAGACACAAGTTGGGAAATGTAGCGATGTTTACCTGGTAGTTTGCCATGGGGCTGAGTGATTATTACAGTCTCTCAGACTCATTTTGGTGGCAGACAATCCCATTCCGCTTGATATTCAGGACATAATTACAAAATATTCAGGGGCAGAAATGACAATTCTCATTTCTACATAATTGTAATTAGTTCTGCAATCCAATGGGTTGTGCCATTAACATGCTGTTTAAACTGAACTGTTTGAACTTGATAACATAGAAAGTGCTAGAGGATGGATGGTTTGCTCTGTAAAATCCTGCAACCTGATTGTCACGTTTATCCCGCACTTTGCTCACCGGCTGGGCCCTGCATTCCTAACCTAGAACTAGTGTCGATAAGAGGAGCAGATCGTTTTTTTAAATATAATTTTAAATAGCTAAAGAAAACCCGTAAACACTTGTGAACCAGACTAACAATTCAAGACTTGAAGTGAAACAATGGTGAGCACAGCGGTCAATCTGGTTGACCAGATTAGTAAAAGATAACTTTGTCACCAACAGCCAAAATGTGCAGTTGGATCAAGAAGCTACTCCAAGGCTAAGCGGAATGAGGGGGTGGCGGTCAAGTGGGTCACGTTGGACCTGCGGTCCTCTGAAGAAGCGTTAATGATTAACCCATTGTTTAAATCCGCCTTATCACACTTCAAACATTATCAGCTCCTCTGGTTCCACGGAAAGGGGGGGGAATGCCAGCGGTTGTGAATAGAGATTAGAGAGCCCTGTTCGCTGGCATCATGGGGGTGAACAAACATTGTCTGTTCACCTTCCCTGGGGTTCCTGGGTACAGCGTCTAACTGGAGTGGCAGAGCAAGCGCCAAGTGGTCAGAGACACATGGGTGATTCACTGGCCACTCTGACATGACATCAGAGAGATAGTTYGTCAATCATTCTGTTTGCTTTCTCTGATCCATTGCAACGTCATGTCTGACCTTGCCATAAATGTGACTCAGCACTGCGTTGGGGTTTGAGCTCAGTGGAAAGGATCAAATGGGTTCTGCCGAATTAGATTAGACGTCAAAATTACCTCAGGATGAGCTGCACAAACCAACATTGCTGGATATAATTATGTTGGCATTATGACAGAGGATTCAAATACAGTGTCAGCATGAGTTGAAAGAAAGGTACTCAAAAGGAAGACAAAAAGCTTCCGCCTGCCCTGTACTGGTTCTCTTTAAACTCCTGTGTGTGTGTGTTGGGGTGCCTGCTTGCGTGTACATACTGCATGTACAGTATGTGTGAGTGTCTCCATATGTTCAACCTTTGCCACTCRTCTGGAGCAGGGAAAGCAGAGCACAGGAAGTAAGTAGTGTGTAATGACGGGGCCGTTCTGCCTGGCTCCCCCCTCTTCCTCCTCCTCCACTCGGTATAGCGCCAGCGGAGTCCTGGAGGGTGACTGAGGTTTCCAGTTCCTGGTAAAGGGCTGCCCTGCTCATAGCCATGTAGCTAGTGTCTTTTTAACCCTTAACAGAAACAAGATTATAACAGTATCCACGTAGCGATAGGGAGGCAGAGCGGAAGGAGAGGAGAGAAAAAGAGTCGAAAAGAGGAGAGTGGCTATATGGAGTTCACTGTGTCTGGAGAGAACAGCGTCACTTGCAGGTTCTCTCCGTCTCGTCGGGTAGGGTTAAAGGGACATTAAAAAAACACAATCTAACGATCGTTTTCAGATCTCCAAAGTAGTCTTAAGTCAAGATGAGTCCATAAACCATGTCATCAGTTTTTTAGATCTCAACCTCAAATTAATTGAGATGATAAGCACAGCAAATCTGGAAATGACACGGTGCTCATCTTTACCATTTATTGTGGATTGTGGCATATACAGTAGCTGGGTCTACAAAACAGATGGGTTGGGATATGGATTTATCTCAACAGAATACTACTTTTAAAGGTATTAGAAAATCTGACAAATTTTGGAGTGTAACTTCACTTTAACTCTATCCAGAGTCGGTACAGTGGTGAAACCACAACCAGAAAGATTTTAGTCTTATGTAAACACAGAGAGCCAGGGATGTGGTCAATTCTATTTAATTCCCCGTTAAATTGATCTGAATTCAATTCAGGCCTTGACAATTGGCAATTATAATTTACAATTTATCAGTTGTCTGTAATTGCCCAGACTTAAACCCATCGAACATGTCTGGAGAGAACTGAAAATAGGTGTGCAGTGAAGCTCCCCATCCAACCTGACAGAGCTGGAGAGGATCTGCAGAGAAGAATGAGAGAAACTCCCCAAATACAGGTGTACCAAGCTTGGAGCGTCATACCCAATAAGCCTCGAAGCTGTAATCGCTGCCAAAGGCGCTTCAACAAAGTACTGAATAAAGGGTCTGAATACTTATGTAAATGTGATAGTTTTTTATTTTTAATGCAAACATGTTTTTGCTTTGTCATTATGGGGTATCATGTGTATATTGATGAGGGGAAAAAACTGTTTAACTTCTTTGGGACAGGGGGGCAGTATTGAGTAGCTTGGATAAAAAGGTGCCCAGAGTAAACTGCCTGCTACTCTGTCCTAAAAGCTAGAATATGCATATAATTAGTGGATTTGGATAGAAAACACTCGTTAGTTTCTAAAACTGTTTGAATGATGTCTGTGAGTATAACAGAACTCATATGGCAGGCAAAAACCTGAGAATATTTATAACTCTATTTCTGACTATGTTGACTCCACAACATGGCGGATATATCTTTGGCTTGTTTGGGCTCTGAGCGCTGTACTCAGATTATTGCATGGTGTGCTTTTTCGGTAAAGCTTTTTTGAAATCTGACACAGCGGTTGCATTAAGGAGAAGTGTATCTAAAGTTCCATGCATAACACATGTATTTTCATCAACATTTACAATGAGTATTTCTGTAAATTGATGTGGCTCTCTGCAAAATCACCGGATGTTTTGGAAGCAAAACATTACTGAACGTAATGCGCCAATGTAAACAGATTTTTGGATAATGAATATAAACTTTATCGAACAAAACATACATGTATTGTGTAACATGAAGTCCTATGAGTGTCATCTGATGAAGATCATCAAAGGTTAGTGATTKATTTTATCTATTTTTATGCTTTTTGTGACTCCTCTCTTTGGCTGGAAAAATGGCTGTGCTTTTCTGTGGCTATGTACTGACCTAACATAATTGTTTGGTGTGCTTTTGTCGTAAAGCCTTTATGAAATCTGACACTTAGGCTGGATTCACAAGTGTAGCTTTAATTTGGTGTATTGCATGTGTGATTTCATGAAAGTTACATTTTTATAGTAATTTATTTGAATTTGGCGCTCTGCATTTTCACTGGATGTTGGCCATGCGCTAGCGTCCCACATATCCCAGAGAGGTTAATCAATTTCAGAATAAAGCTTTAATTTAACAAAATGTGGAAAAAGTCAAGGGGTCTGAAAACTTTCCGAATGCACTGTAAACTAATGGCGGTGTTGAATCGTCAATGATACAGAACAATGTGGAAAACCGTTAATAAAGTGTCATGAAGCGTCATGATTACAATGAACTATAGTCTCTTATAATCGGATTGTAAATCACTTTGGATAAGAGCATCTGCTATATGACTAAAATGGCTTTGGGCTTCCTGCTCCTTATTTTGCCCCCCCCTCCCCCCCTCCCCTCCCGGTTCAGAGGAAGAGGGAGCTGCTTGGAAGAATGTCTCTGGCAGCGCTCCAGGGATTTGCATAAAGCTGGCGGGAAACAGTCCCTCCCTTTGTCAGAACTGTACGGCCTGCAGGAATTCTTGCCCAGCTGCTAGTTCCCCCAGCGCTGGCCTCCTATTGGCTACGTCTTCGCGGGCTTTCTCCTGGACAAGACTGGCACAGTAAAGTACAAAAAGGTCAGCAAGGCCACTGCAACCCTCCTCAATCTTACAGTGCATATACAATAGGAAGCAGCATCGCGCAGTGAAACATTCACTTTCAATGGAAGAAACAAGTAGAGTGGGCAGGGGACCGTCGATCAATGCGAGCATGGACGAGGGAGATCAACAGGTTGGGACTAAAGTTGGGGAAGGCTGAGCTTCATGCGAATCCTCCGCGATATCGCAAAACGATTGACCAATCAAAGCTTACCATAGCTTCCAGCCCCTACTGGATTTGCTGACAATCGCTGTTGATATGTAGTGTTAGCTTGTTAGCACCCACATGAGGGAGAGGCTAACCTGGCTAGGCGAGTGCCGTTTGTATAGTGTAAACGCTCTGTTACAGTTGAAAACCCTTGCAAGATTACGCAAACACTGGGACAGAAACAAAGAAAGACAAAGAGATACCCAGTCTGGAATTTAACCGAAAAGGCTGGCAGCATAATATAGAGTCCTTTCAATGGCCAATTCTTTGTTTTTAACAAATCGGGTGTCTCTTTGCTTTTTGATCCACATTAATAAGAGTCAACCGTGGCAGTTATAGCCCTATGAGTCATGGATGTGTTTGACAGTCAGAGAAAAGCAGGTACAGCAGGTACAGCATGATCTGTGACCCAATTAGCAGCCTTAAATGGTCACTTTTCAGCCGGACAGCCCCAGTAGTAAGCTGACAGCTATTTAGGCTATGCGAATGCGCCGGCTGTATATCAGTGACCTGTTCCACAAAATAATGCAGACAGAAGTACAAAACACCCCCAGACTAACATTGACGGCATCTAGTGGCTAAGACAAGACATGACACCAAAACCACACATTCCTTTATAAACAGACTTTTACTGTGCTTTGTCCACTCTTTTTAGAGTCTCCCTAAAATCTAAGAAAACAGACATTTCAATGGGCACACATTGCAGCTATTTTATGCAGGGGACATGCCAGAGCATATTTTCAGCTCTGTTTCAAGAGGAAGACCCTTCAGATGGCTTGGAGCAACACAAGGTGGCCATTTACCATGGTGAGAGGGTGAACAGGCTGGCAGAGATTTGGCGGGAAAGTGCCAGCACAAAGTGTTGCCTTTGTTTACTTTGTTTTTGGACTGGAAGAGCCCAGAACGGTTTCCGTCCTGGTTTGTACAGTCCACTGAACATAACACAGTTTTATCTGGMTGAGGAGACGTGGCCCGCCTCAATCATTTTATAGCATAAATCCCTTTTATTAAGCCTTGAGTGTCATTATAGCGCCCGTGAAAAATGTTTTATTGCGCCATTGTGTGTCACGAAGTGAACAACTCTTGAAACGGTTCATCTTGTTTTATCTGGCGGGCCTAGGCAAATTTAGAGAGAAATACATTGACAAGCAAACTTCATGAACTCCTCCTTTGTCACACTGGATAAAGTCCAAGACAGACTAACTCCCTATCAYTCAAACATATCAAGAATGACTCACATATCATATCAGAACAAAACATTTTACAAATGGGAAATGTGCATACAACAGCGAAAAACAAACAGCAGGGTACTCAAAAGAAATAAGGCAAATGATATGTGTTTTGGACCGACTTCAATGCAATCAGATCCTGATAAGTGCTGTAAACACTTTGAGAACATAAATGTTAAGACTAATAAAGCCAAAATACTGCTCGGGTCAGCCAGTTGCCCTTGAAAAGTCAAAATTGGAAGAGATCTTTTCATTGACTTAAAATACCAACTACCCCGCAGGTAAAATTAATCATGATCTGACACGGTCTCTTGTTTCTTGTAAAAGCCTGACAAACCACTGTTGGAGACAAAGGGGCTGCTGAATTCTACTGCATAGTAAATTGGAGGCAACATTTCTAGCTAACATAAYTTCAGATTCTTGGGCTCTCTCTGCTCTCTCTTTCCCAACATCTTAACTGATCCAATCTGGGCCACAGTCACTCTATCATCAATTATGGCTCACAGTGTGTACCGCTGCCAAGGCTTCMTCCAGTAAGAGGGTTAGCTTGCTCATCTGTTCCATCCGATCTGAGGTTGCTAGTGACTGTGCCATGACAAAGACAAGGATGACAACAGAAGCCAAAATACCCTCATCCGTTGCTTCCCTGTCCCAGTTAAGTTAATTCAGAAGTAAAATAAACATTGACTTTAAAACCTACTGCAATATACTCACAATAAAACATCAGCTCATATCACAAACAGGTCTACACAGAGTAATACGGGGAGGTGGGGGGTCATTTAGACAATAAAGAGTCACAACAGAAGAATTTGACGACTGTGGTTTTCACTTATCACACACAGGGGMGGGGMGGGGMGGGGCTTGTGCCCTTGTGAGAGCGTTTCACCTCCCAACCCAGCTAACAACAAATGTTCACACAACTTTAGAGAACGTTCCATTAAGAGTCTCATTAGGTAATTAACGTTTTTATAGGAATGTTCCTGTGATGTGCAAGGATGTTTCCAAGAGACCATTCCCTTAATGTCAAATAGAACTTACCCAGAATGTGGTTACCATGTTCTCAGAATTTAAGATATTAATGTCCCAGACACGTTCCATGGGAACGTTGCAAGAACAGTAATGTGTCTTGTTTTCTGTTGGTTAGGAGAATAATCCATCAACGTCCCTCAACGGTTGCCATGTTCTCAGAACATAAGACATTGTTGAAGATACGTTTCATGGGAACGTGGCAAAAACATGAATGTGTCCAGTTTTTTGTGGGTTAGGAGAATATMCCATCAACTTCGCACCAGAAACATACACAGATCATGGTTGCCATGTTCTCAGAACATAAGATATTGTTCTAGACATGTTTCATGGGGACTCTGCAAGAACATTTGTGTGTCTAAAGAAAAATGCATTACACATCACGTCTTGTTGCCGAAACACTGATTGGTGAACCACTGATCCATTCATAGCTCRTTGTCTGTTGGCAAGGGATACACACACAGTGCTTTTAGCATTGTGTTTTCAAATGACATATTTTCGATACATGATTACATTGTGCATGTTCCTTTATACAGTAATCATTATTCAACATGTCCTCACCTGGGATTTGAACTAAAAACCTCTTGGTTCACTGTACCCTGATCTTCATGCTACGACACCATGTCCGGTATCAGTTAATCTGACTATTCATCAGGGGAGGACTGGAACATTCGGCCCTGGCATTTTATCCACATCACTGTACGTTACCAACACCAACGMTTTTTTGTTCAATAGAGATGGATTATATACATCTTTATTCGCACTAAATAATATCATAGGCTAATTKATTTGGGGTTCAACAACTGAGGAAGTGGAAACACAAAACACATTAACTAGATAGCTAACTATGTGCTATTTACAGATTGGCTGTGTACAGGTACAGTGATCGGTAAGCTGCTCTGACAGCTGATGCTTAAAGTTAGTGAGGGAGATAGACTCCAGCTTCAGTGATTTTTGCAATTCGTTCTAGTCATTGGTAGCAGAGAACGGAAGGAAAGGAAAGGCGGTGTTGGCTTTGGGGATGACCAGCGAAATATACCTGCTGGAGCGCGTGCTACGGGTGGGTGTTGCTATGGTGACCTTTACCTAGCAAAGACTTATAGATGACCTGGAGCCAGTGGGTTTGGCGACGAATCTGTAGCGAGGGCCAGCCAACGAGAGCATACAGGTCGCAGTTTTGGGTAGTATATCGGTATTTGGTGACAAAACGGATGTTAATGTGATAGACAGCATCTAATTTGCTACGTAGAGTGTTGGATGCAATTTTGTAAATGACGTCGCCGAAGTCAAGGATAGGTAGGATAGTCAGTTTTACGGGGGTATGTTTGGCAGCATGAGTGAAGGAGGCTTTGTTTGCGAAATAGGAAGCCGATTCTAGATTTCATTTTGGATTGGAGATGCTTAATGTGAGTCTGGAAGGAGAGTTTACAGTCTCACCAGACACCTAGGTATTTGTAGTTGTCCACATATTCTAAGTCAGAACCGTCCAGAGTAGTGATGCTAGTCGGGCGGGCGGGTGCGGGCAGCAATCAATTGAAGAGCATGCATTTAGTTTTACTAGCATTTAAAAGCAGTTGGAGGCCATGGAAGGAGTGTTGTATGGCATTGAAGCTCGTTTGGAGGTTTGTTAACACAGTGTCCAAAGAAGGGCTAGATGTATACAGAATGATGTCGTCTGCCTAGAGGTGGATCAGAGAATCACCAGCAGCAAGAGCGACATCATTGATGTATACAGAGAAAAGAGTCAGCCCGAGAATTGAACCCTGTGGCACCCCCATAGAGACTACCAGAGGTCTGGACAACAGGCCCTCTGATTTGACACACTGAACTCTGTCTGAGATGGTAGTTGGTGAACCAGGCGAGGCAGTCATTTGAGAAACCAAGGCTATTGAGACTGCCGATAAGAATTCGGTGATTGACAGAGTCGAAAGCCTTGGCCAGGTCGATGAAGACGACTGCACAGTACTGTCTTTTATCGATGGCGGTTATGATATCGTTTAGGTCCTTGAGCATGGCTGAGGTGCACCCATCACCAGCTCGGAAACCAGATTGCATAGTGGAGAAGGTACGGTGGGATTCGAAACAGTCGGTGATCTGTTTGTTAACTTGGSTTTCAAAGTTRGTAGAAAGGCAGGGCAGGATGGATATTGGTCTATAACAGTTTGGGTCTAGAGATTCTCCCCCTTAGAAGAGCGGGATGACCGCGGCAGCTTTACAATCTTTGGGGATCTCAGATGATACGAAAGAGAGGCTGAACAGGCTAGTAATATGGGTTGCAACAATATCGGCAGAAATTTAAGAAAGAGAGGATCCAGATTGTCTAGTCCAGTTGATTTGTAGGGATCCAGATTTTGCAGCTCTTTCAGAAWATATTCTGTCTGGATTTGGGTGAAGGAGAAGCGGGGGGGCTTGGGCAAGTTGCTGCAGGGGGTGCAGAGCTGTTGGCCAGGGTAGGGGTAGCCAGTTGGAAAGCATGGCCAGCTGTAGAAAAATGCTTATTGAAATGATCGATTATCATAGATTTATCAGTGGTGACAGTGTTTCCTTGCCTCAGTGCAGTGGGAAGCTTGGAGGAGGTGCTCTTATTCTCCATGGACTTTACAGTGGAATTAGTGCTACAGGATGCACATTTCTGTTTGAAAAAGCTAGCCTTACCTTTCTTAACTGACTGTGTATATTGTTTCCTGACTTCCCTGAAAAGTTGCATATCGCGGGGGCTATTCGATGCTAATGCAGTACGCCACAGGATGTTTTTGTGCTGGTCAAGGGCAGTCAAGTCTGGGGTGAACCAGGGGCTATAACTGTTCTTAGTTCTACATTTTTTGAATGGAGCATGCTTATTTAAGATGGTGAAGAAAGCACCTTTAAAGAGCAACCAGGCATCCTCTACTGATGGGATAAGGTCAATATCCTTCCAGGATACCCAGGCCAGGTCGATTAGAAATGCCTGCTTGCTGAAGTGTTTCAGGGAGCATTCGACAGTGATCAGGGGTGGTCGTTTGACCGCGGACCCATTACGGATGCAGGCAATGATGGCTGAGATCCTGGTTGAAGACAGCAGAGGTGTATTTAGAGGGCAAATTGGTCAGGATGATATCTAAGAGGGTGCCCATGGTTACGGATTTAGGGTTGTACCTGGTAGGTTCCTTGATAATTTGTGTGAGATTGAGGGCATCTATTTTAGATTGTAGGACGGCCGGGGTGTTAAGCATATCCCAGTTTAGGTCACCTAACAGTACGAACTCTGAAGATAGATGGGGGGCAATCAATTCACATATGGTGTCCAGGGCACAGCTGAGGGCTGAGGGTGGTCTATAAACAAGGGGCAACGGTGAGAGACTTGTTTCTGGAAAGGTGGATTTTTAAAAGTAGAGGCTCGAATTGTTTGGGCACAGACCTGGATAGTATGACAGAACTCTGCAGGCTGTCTCTGCAGTTGATTGTATCACCGCCCTTTTTGGCAGTTCTATCTTGACGGAAATTGTTTTATTTGTGGATTGACATTTCAGGATTTTTGGTGGCCTTCCTAAGCCAGGATTCAGACACGGCTAGGACATCCGGGTTGGCGGAGTGTGCTAAAGCAGTGAATAAAACAAACTTAGGGAGGAGGCTTCAAATGTTAACATGCATGAAACGGCTTTTACCGTTACAGAAGTCAACAAATGAGAGCGCCTGGGAAATGGGAGTGGTGCTGGGGGCTGCAGGGCCTGGGTTAACCTCTACATCACCAGAGGAACAAGAAGAATAGATTCAAGGCATAATGTACAGACAAGGGTATGGTAGGATGTGAGTACAGTGGAGGTAAACCTAGGCATTGAGTGACGATGAGAAGTTTCGTCTCTATAGGCACCAGTTAAGCCAGTTGAGGTCACCGCATGTGTGTTCGGTGGAACAAAAGGGCTATCTAAGGCATATTGGGCAGGGCTGGGGGCTCTTCAGTGAAATAAGACAATCACTAACCAAAACAGCAATAGACCAGGCATATTGACATTGGGGAGAGGCAGGTGTAGCTGAGTGATCATAGGGTCCAATGAGTAGCAATAGATGAGTCAGGGAGCCGATTTAGTAGTCACTACTACGCTACGCGAGTTGGAGACACGGCAATTCAGACAGCTAGCGGGCCGGGGAAGCAGATGGGCCTCCGGTGACGTCACAACGGAAGAGCCTGTTGAAACCACCTCGGACGATTACGTCAGCAGACCAGTGTTAATGGATCGGCGGGGCTCCGTGTCGGCAGTAAAGGGTGAGGTGGGTTGCAGGAGAGTATATTCAGTCCGTAGATGTAAAGTGAGATTAAAATATATACGAAATATATACGAAGAAAACGATATTTACATGGAACAAGACGGGACAAGACAAAACACACGTCCGACTGCTACGCCATCTTGGAACTTTAATGCCTTGTAAAAAAACATAGCTGATACGGCTGACTTTCTTAAACAGATGTGGTTTCTGCTGACAATTGAGATGTACAAATTATGGCAAAAGGGAACAAGCAGAAAAGAGGCAATCCGTAATTTCGATTAAGACATTAATGACCGAGCTAGGATGGACATAGTTAATATAACTATTTGTTCAGCAGTTTTGAAATGTACAGCGACAGAATTTAGAACATGGGCCATTCTTACAGTGTTCTCACTGTACACCAAGTCAGAACCGTAGGATAAATAAAGGGGGAATATAAGCAGACAGTGAAAGCTCTTACAATATTCGATAACATTTCTCTAAAACAGGTTATAGGCTACATGTGCACCATCAAGTCAGAACAGTAGGCGAAATTAAGATGGGAAAATATACCAAATGATTAGGGTGAGGCACATGGGCTACTAACAGCTTACTACACAACATACACTTAGTATTACTTTCTTAGCTACAGTATACATATCTCCCTGGCATATTACATAATTTACGCAGCAGCGTACAACACATTTTTGGACTCACCTTGTTGTGCTGTGCTCATTTGAATAGGAAGGTGGCGCAGCAGTCCTTCGTGGGCAAATTTTGTCATCAAATATTCTCTGGATTTATGTTGCTTTCAAGACAACTGGGAACTCAACCAAAACAAGGTTGAATCATGATGACGTCCGTGATTTTCAGGTCGTAGTTCTAGTAAGAGGCCTGAGTTCACCACTTACAATTCTCAGTCGGAGCTAGTTTTTTCCCAAGTTCCCAGTTGTCTTGAACTCACTGAAGTCAGATTTCTCAGTTCCGAGTGAAAGTTGTTTTGAGCGCGGCATAAACCATGCTGGATTGACAGCATGGCCAATGTTGAATGTTTATCATTTTAAGCTTGGAAAAGAGACCCTTAAACCCAGAATTAGGACCACACACCCAATCCACTGAATAGCAAGCTAGTGATTGTTTTGCAATGCTTGCAGTTAGCCACTGCTTCCAACCATACCACTCATTGCGTAACAGTTGAGAGAATGCCAAGAGTGTGCAAAGCTGTCATCAAGGCAAAGGGTGGCTACTTTGAAGAATCTTAAATTTAACATATATTTAGATTTGTTTTAAGACTTTTTTGGTTACRACATGATTCCATATGTGTTATTTCATAGTTTTGATGTCTTCACTATTATTCTACAATGTAGAAAATAGTCAAAATAAAGAAACCCTGGAATGAGTAGATGTGTCCAAACTTTTGACTGGAACTATCTATATCTATTATTATTTTTATCTAAAAATGTGGGGATCAAAACCCTGCCCCACCTGCCCTGAATGACGGGTCGCCACTGTATAATACCCACTGCTAGTAGCCATATATTCATCCAACAGTAAATTGAATGTCCTTAAAAACGTTGCAGTTGTAGGCCACTACCCATGAGACCTATAGGCCTATGCTCTCGCAATGTCTGGTGCACATTTTGCCTGCACGCCGCTCCATATCTCAAAGCCATATCAAATATATTGGTTGTAAAATAGTTGCTATTTAGCTGAAAATCGAGAGTTGGGAAATAACAATAATACCTACAGAATGTTGAGACCATCCTCTCTTGGACAGTGACAAGGGGATTAAGCTTCCAAAGCGGTGTTTTTCCCGCAATTGCATTTTTAAATATTATATGATCAGAATTTTCTCGAGCGCATGTGGGTATAGGAGACTGGCTCGCTCATCACAGCAGCAGGCCCCAGCGAGGGCATAGGCACAGGGGCAGACACTTTAATTACAGGAATCATGAGGACAATGCACTTTACGGTTTGACCAAATCATGGTTTGAGCCATCCAAGAAATAGGACGTTTTGACTGAGGTAACAATTTAGAATGGTATCTTTCTAAGTTTATAGGCACCCTTTCCTTTTTTTACGATCCATGATCTTGGCTCTCTAACTGATGACATAGTCGGAGCAGGTCTCTTTGAATGTGAGTTTGCGTGACCTCATCTCAGCCTATCAGAGAACCAGATCAGCCTATCAGATAATGATCAGCCAAAGGCTCATTATAGATTAGTATAATAGAGAAATTGCAAAAAATAACCAGAACCGGAATAGAAAGAGGAGTGGGAGGCCACGGTGCACAACAGAGCAAGAGGACAAGTACATTAGTGTGTCTAGTTTAAGAAACAGACGCCTCACAAGTCCTCAACTGGCAGCTTCATTAAATAGTACCCGCAAAACACCAGTCTCAACGTCAACAGTGCACTGCACTCTAAACCAGCGGTGGCAGCAATACACTAAGTAGGTGTCCAGCTGCCTGAAAAAAAAAATAATAATAATAATAATGTTTCTATGAAAACTATTGGGTTTGTTACGGGAAGGACACTTCACACCAAATCTGGGATTAAAATAAATAAATAAAATACAATATAAATATAGGACAAAACACACATCACAACAKGAGAGAAAACCCAACACTATGTAAAGAGACACCTAAGACAACAACATAGCAAGGCAGCAACACATGACAACACAGCATGGCAGCAACACAACATAACAACATGGTAGCAACACATGGCAGCAGCACAACATGGTAGAAACATTATTGGCCACAGACAACAGCACAGAGGGCAAGGTAGAGACAAAAATACATCACACAAAGCAGCCACAACTGTCAGTAAGAATGTCCATGATTGAGTCTCAATGAAGAGATTGGGATAAAATTGTCCAGTTTGAGTGTTTGTTGCAGCTCGTTTCAGTTGCTAGCTGGAGCGACCTGAAAATAGGAGCGACTCAGGGATGTGTGTGCTTTGGGGACCTTTAACAGAATYAGACTGGCAGAATGGGTGTTGTATGTAGAGGGTGAGGGCTGCAGTAGATATCACAGATAGGGGGGAGTGAGGTCTAAGAGGGTTTTATAAATAAGCATCAACRAGTGGGTCTTGCGACGGGTATACAGAGATGACCAGTTTACAGAGGAGTATAGAGTGCAGTGATGTGTCCTATAAGGAGTATTGGTGGCAAATCTGATGGCCGAATCGTAAAGAACATCTAGCCYCTCGAGAGCACCCTTACRTGCCGATCTATAAATGATGTCTCCGTAATCATCTGAATCAGGGTTAGTTTGGCAGCTGGGGTGAAAGAGGAGCGATTACGATAAAGGATAACAATTCTAGATTTAACTTTAGCCTGCAGCTTTGATATGTGCTGAGAGAAGGACAGTACACCGTCTAGCCATACTCCCAAGTACTTGTATGAGGTGACTACCTCAAGCTCTAAACCCTCAGAGGTAGTAATAACACCTGTGGGAGGAGGGTCATTCTTCRTACCAAACTACATGACCTTTGTTTTGAAGGTGTTCAAAACAAGGTTAAGGGTAGAGKAAGCTTTGTTGTAGASTATTTAACACAAAATCCAGGGAGGTGCCAGCTGAGTATAAGACTCTCATCTGCATATAAATGGACGAGAGAGCTTCCTACTGCCTGYGCTATGTTTTTGTCGTAAATTGAGAAGAGCGTGGGGCCTAGGATCGGGCCTTGGGGTACTCCCTTGGTGACAGGCAGTGGCTGAGACAGCAGATTTTCTGACTTTATAAATTGCACTCAGAGAGGTAGTTAGCAAACCAGGCCAAATACCCCTCAGAGACACCAATACTCCTTAGCCGGCCCACAAGAATGGAATGGTCTACCGTATRAAAAGCTTTGGCCAAGTCAATAACTATAGCAGCACAATATTGCTTAGAATCAAGGGCAATGGTGACATCATTGAAGACCTTTAAGGTTGCAGTGACACATCCATAACCTGAGCAGAAACCAGACTGCAAAACAGAGATAATACTATAGACATCAAGAGAGCCAGTCAGTTGATTATTGACAAGTTTTTCCAACACTTTTGATAAACAGGGCAAAATAGAAATAGACCTATAACAGTTAGGATCAGCTTGATAAAGGACGAACTGTGGCTGCCTTCCAAGCAATGGGAACCTCCCCAGAAAGMYGAGASAGGTTAAAAAGGTTAGAGATAGGCTTGGRGTTTTTCGGGGTCAAGTTTCAGGAGCTCCTTCAGCAGCTCGGACTCAGTGACTGCCTGCAGGAAGAAACTTTGTAGCAGGGCAGGGAAAAAAGAGTGAGAAGCATCGGGGATAGTCACATTAGAAGGGGTGGGAGATGAGGAAATGTGAAGTAACTAACTTTGGCCTTCCGGATAGTCTGAGCGCACTTATTTCTCATTTGCCTGAAAGATAGCCAGTCAGCCTGAGTATGCGTATGCCGAMCCTTTCGCCAAATGCAATTCTTGAGGTGGAGTAACTCTGCAAGATCACGTTCAAACCAGGGGCTGAACCTGTTTTTAATTCTTATTGTCTTTATAGGGGTGTGTTTGTTAAAAATACCACTGAAAATATCAAAAAAGAAGGTCAAAGCGTCTTCGACAGAGGGGGATCAAGCTGATTCTATACCATTTTACAGAGGTCAGTTCATGAAGGAAGGCTTGCTCATTAAAGTTTTTTAACAAGCGTCTATGACAAATCAGGACAGGTCGTTTCACTGGGCAGCCATTACGAACACAGGCTGTAAAACAGTGATCCCGAAGGTCATTACAGAAAACACCAGACTGATACCTATCAGGATTATTGGTGAGGATAACATCGAGGGGAGTAGCCTTCTCTGGGTGTTTGGAGTCATACCTTGTGGGWTTGGTAATAATCTGAGAAAGAATAAGGAAGTCACATTGCTTTAGGACTTGGTCAGGTGTTTTAAGCATGTCCCAGTTTAGGTCACCAAGCAGGACAAATTCAGACTAAGTGTAAGGGTCCAGGAGAGCGCTTAGGGCAGGTAGGGTACAGGCCGGTGCTGATCTAAATGACGTGAACCAAGAAGTTGTGAGTTCAAATCCCGAGTGACACAAGTTGAATATTTACTGTATAAATGAACATGCACAATGTAATCATGTACCTCAAATATGTAAGTTAAAAACACTGAGTATCTCTAACCTTGCCAACAGACAAAAAGAGCTGTGAATGAATCAGAGGATCACCAGTCAAGGCCTTGATGGGCTTGGCAACAGTAACAAGGTGTGATGTGTAATGAAACATTACTTTTTGGGAGAACATCAGGCGAGAACAGAATATACAGTAATGTTCTAGACATGTTACACAGAAATGTTCTTGCAACGTTCCCATGAAACGTGTCTAGAACATAAATATCTTACAMTCTGAGAACATGGCAACCATGTKTGTGTATGTTTGATGTGACYATGGAATATTGTCCTAACCCTCAGAAAACTGGACACAGGAATGTTCTTCCAAAGTTCTCATGAAATGTGTCTGCGAACATGTTCTTTCTGTGTATGTTTTGCGGGACGTTGACAGAACGTCCTCATAAACCTCTGAAAAATGGACACATGAATGTTCTTGCAACGTCCCATAAAACGTGTCTAGAACATCACTGTACATTCTGAGAACATTGTAACCACTTTCTAGATCGTTTCTGCTTGACATTAAGGGAATGTTCTCCTAACATTWACTCCAAAACATCCTAAATGTTCCCTTAACTATTATTATTTATCCCTTATTTTCCAGGTAAATTGACTGAGAACACATTCTCATTTACAGGAACGAKCTGGGCAATAGTTACAGGGCAGAGGGGGGATCAATGAGCCAATTGGAAGCTGGGGATGACCGGGCGGCAGGTAGCCTCACGGTTAAGAGTCTTGAGCTACGTGAAAAATCTGTCAACGTGCTCTTGAACAAGGCACTTCCCCTAATTGCTCCTGTAAGTCATTCTGGATAAGAGTGTCTGCTAAATGACTAAAATGTTAAATTAGGTGTCCATGATGGTTTGAGGGCCAGATTGGGAATTTAGCCAGGACCCCAGGGTTAACACTCTTATGATAAGTGCCATGGGATATTTACTGACCACAGTCATGACACCCGTTTAACATCCCATCCGAAAGACAGCACCCTACAGAGGGCAATGTCCCTAATCACTGCACTGGGGCATTGGAATATTATATTTGACCAGAGGAAAGTGTGCCCCCTACTGGCACTCCAACACAACTTCCAGCAGCATCTGGTCACCCATTCAGCTACCAACCCTGCTAAACTTCAGAGGCAAGCCAGCAGTGGGATGCAGGGTAGTATGCACAGTAAAGCAGGAAATTATGGATTAACGGTCTGGTCATATATGGTCTCACTGTCAAGATCCAATTGCCATTTTGAAAACAGAGTGCAGAGGTTTTTGCTTGACATCAMGCAAAGCGCTTTCTGAAAATCACATTTCCTGATAGGAGACTATATTGTGTCCTTTAAAAACCATAAAGGCTTTTAGGTGGGAACTTTGACACCTCCATTCATAATGAAGTTATGTTCAGCTGTGACAGAAATTATGATATTTAGTCTGACCTCAGATTACACYGTCGTAGGGTCATTCTGCAATCCAGGTAATCTTTCCAAAAACCATAGAATATTCAGAAATATATTCAATCCACATTTTGCACATTTTAGCTGCCAGACATTTTGCTTTTCCCAACATCTTTGCAGGAACTAGTAGTTTCGATGAGTGTAGAAGTAGACAGCGCATCACACAGTGCAGCCAAAACAAAGATCTACACACATATAAGAGCCCTTTCTCACTCGATACAAAATGTGGATGTAATATCTTTCAGAATATTCTATGGTTTTTGGAGACCCACCTGCAACTGGACACAAGACATTTCTAAGACACACTTCACCTAATCGAGAACGAAGAAAGTATAGCCAAGAACCGGTTAGCTGAAAAAATCCTTGCGAGGCTTTCCATTGGCTAATTTYTTATGGTATGGAGCATCACATACTTGATTGGGAGATGGGAAACATACTGTACAATAATGTTGAGAGTAAATCAGCTACTGTGAGGATTTCTGAGACATCAGCCACAATACATTAACAGATGCACTGGCCACAAGAAACTCAATATGCTGCCAATACAACACTACCCACTGACAATACAATGACACACACACCACATTTAGTCATAGCATAATACAGTACATTGACTGGTGCTCAGAGAGAGCTGAATCATGAGTCAAACAAAAAAGGACTATTGTTGTTGGAGTAACACAAATCGGAGTTTGAGAGAGAAGGAAGGGAAATGCGTTGCATTCCCGGTCCTGCTGGGGATCTGGAGGAAAGTTCAGAGCCTGTAGCTTTCTCTGCGTGCCTGTGGTTAAGACAGCAGAGGGACTGGGGAGAGAGTACAGATCAGAAACCAAGGGTGTCAGAGTTGACTCACTCTGGGTCGGAGTTGACATACACAGGCCCACATCAAGGGAGTGACCACACACACTGAGTCACCTCTGTTATACAGCAGCTCCAGGAGTAGCAGGCAGTGAGCGCACTTCATTCCCACTTTTACACTGCAGGGAAAGGGAGGAATGTTCCTGGCAAGCGATCAGTTATCATCAAACAGAAACTGACTTCCGAGTGGGTGGAGGGAGAGGAAGAGAACGATCTGCAGTGATTTCGCTCCGATTTGACAAACTGATTCCCTTTAAAACAGTGGTTCCAAAACTGTTGGGTGCACCCCTGGGGTAGGCAGCAGGGGCACGGGGGTCGAATGTAGAATTGGATTAAACCTGCAAAATGTTCTCTCCGCCAACAAGAGGGGTGTGAACAGTTTGTGTTATGAACAGTGCTTGTGCCCATAGAAATAGATGGGGAGCGCGAGATGTTCCCCAATGCTGTCTGCCACCTGCCTGGTACGGATGAAATCGGGATTCATCCGAAGAGCACACTTCTCCAGCCTGCCAGTGGCCATCGAAGGTGAGCATTTGCACATTGAAGTTGGTTACGACACCGAACTGCAGTCAGGTCAAGACCTTGGTGAGGCCGACGAGAATGCAGATGAGCTTCCCTGAGACGGTCTCTGACAGTTTGTGTAGAAATTCTTCTGTTGTGCAAATCCACAGTTTCATCAGCTGTCCGGGTGACTGGTCTCAGACGATATCGCAGGTGAAGAAGATGGATGTGGAGGTCCTGGGCTGGCATGATTACACGTGATCTGTGTTTGTGAGGCCAGTTGGATGTACTGCCAAATTCTATAAAATGACGATGGAGGTGGCTTATGGTAGAGAAATGAACATTCAATGCTCTGGTGGACATTCCTGCAGTCAGCATGCCAATTGCACTCTCCCTCAAAACTTGAGACATCTGTGGCATTGTGTTGTGTGAAAACTGCYCATTTTAGAGTGGCCTTGTATTGTCCCCAGCACAAGGTGCACCTGTGTAATTATRATGCTGTTTAATCAGCTTCTTGATATGTCACACCACATACTTTTTGTGCTTACGGAAATTATATATATTTTTTCAGCTTATGAAACATGGGACCAAAACTTGCATGCCGCCTTTAGATTTTTCTTCAGTATATATATCACGAATGGGTGTGGGAATTGATAAACATTTGACATTTTGTTGATAATTTAGCAGACGCTCTTATCAGACGACTTAGCCCATTCTTGCATAATCAATGCTTGGAGTTTGTCAGAATTTGTGGGTTTTGGTTGTCCACCCGCCTCTTGAGGATTGACCACAAGTTCTCAATGGGATTAAGGTCCTGAGAGTTTCCTGGCCATGGACCCAAAATATTGATGTTTTGTTCCCCGGAGTCACTTCGTTATCATTTCCCGAGTTCCCCGAGTCACTTCGTTATCACACAGGTGCTGATGGTAGCGCTCACCTCGTCTTCTCCGGCAAGCTTTTTCCGGATGCCCCAAACAATCGGAAAGGGGATTCATCAGAGAAAATGACTTTACCCCAGTCCTCAGCAGTCCAATCCTGTACCTTTTGCAGAATATCAGTCTGTCCCTGATATTTTTCCTGGAGAGAAGTGGTTTCTTGCTGCCCTTCTTGACACAGCCATCCTCCAAAAATCTTTGCCTCACTGTGCGTGCAGATGCACTCACACCTGCCTGCTGCCATTCTGAAGCAAGCTCTGTACTGGTGGTGCCCCGATCCCGCAGCTGAATCAACTTTAGGAGACGGTCCTGGCGCTTGCTGGACTTTCTTGGGCACCCTGAAGCCTTCTTCACAACAATTGAACCGCTCTCCTTGAAGTTCTTGATGATCCGATAAKTAATTGATTGAGGTGCAATCTTACTGGCAGCAGTATCCTTGCCTGTGAAGCCCTTTTTGTGCAAAGCAATGATGACGGCACGTGTTTCCTTGCAGGTAACCATGGTTGACAGTGGAAGAACAATGATTCCAAGCACCAACCTCCTTTTGAAGCTTCCAGTCTGTTATTCGAACTCAATCTGCATGACAGAGTGATCTCCAGCGTCGTCCTCGTCAACACTCACACCTGTGTTAACGAGAGAATCACTGACATGATGTCAGCTGGTCCTTTTGTGTCAGGGCTGAAATACAGTGGAACTGTTTTTTTGGGGATTCAGTTAATTTGCATGGTAAAGAGGGACTTGGCAATTCATCTGATCACTCTTCATAACATTCTGGAGTATATGCAAATTGCCATCATACAAACTGAGGCAGCGGACTGTGAAAATTTATATGTGTCATTCTCAAAACTTTTGGCCACGACTGTAGTGAGTAGTGAGTGCATACATTTTTTGTACTGGTCCCATGTGGGAATCAAACCCACAACCCTGGCGTTGCAAGATCCACGCTCCACCAACTGAGCTACACAGTACCAACAGCTCTTAGTCTAGCTACCTAGCTATTTTTTGCTTTAATTTACATTCATGTATCACATTTCAGAATTATTTCCTTTTACATGCATTACTTTTGTTCGTAGTACTAATGTTGTTCTCGACTTCAGAAGTTTTGCTTAATATTAATAGCACCAAAGTAATTCCATATACTGTGCTAGTTTACATGTTTGCCAATGGTGGTGTGGTGCCCCCCAGTGGCCAGAGTAAGAACACTCATGAGTCATGCAGCCGTGCAATAGCCGTGCAATCCCACTCTTATTACCTGCAGTCACTGTGCAGCGTCTTCTGCTTAGTCACTATTATTATCTAGTGTGTGTCAGTGTGTGAGAATGTGTGTGTGAGAGCGCAGAAGAGTGAGTCGGTGTGTATGAATCAATGAGTGTGCGACGGGGATGATTCACTACCTTAACCCAATGTATCATTTACTTTAGTACACTTGTTCTCTGCGCTTAATGACAACTCTGAATAAATATTTTCAAATTGTTGGTCTACAATGTCTTTCACACATTTCATGAATCAAGTCCTGTGAATACATGATCAGATCTTATTAAATGTTGGTATATAATGTACATTGTCCAGACCAATATACACCCAACATCAAAAACACCTCCACCCCAGGGATGTTGAAAGTGTTCCACAGAGATGCTGGCCCATGTGGACTCCAATGCTTCCCACAGTTGTGTCAAGTTGGKTGGATGTCCTTTGGGTGGTGGACCATTCTTGATACACACGGGAAACTGTTGAGTGTGAAAAACCCAGCAGCATTGCCCACTCACGCTCTGAATGACACACATACACAATCCATGTCTCAATTGTCTCAGGACTTAAAAATCCTTCTTTAACCCGTCTCCTCCTCTTCATCTACACTGATTGAAATGGATTTAACAAGTGACATCAATAAGGGATCATAGCTTTCACCTGGTAGGTCTATGTCATTGAAAGAGCAGGTGTTGTTAATGTTTTGTATCCTGTATCTAAAGAAATCCACACACACCCCTAGATCACATGGAGTATAAGCAAATCCAATGGAGACTGGATAGAGTCATTTTATAGCATTTTCCCTCTTTCTCAGATCTTAAACATGTTCACATATACATTTTTGGTGTATAGATTGTCCGGACCAATATATAAATATAAAAAACAATAACTAAATAAATCCACACTCTCTCTCACACCTACAGTACTGTATATGCAGTATAAGCAAATCCATTTGATCATTTTTTTTTCTCTTTCTCAGATCTTAAGAAAGCCATCACACAGGTTTGTTTACTGTATATACCACTTCTGTAAACAAACAGAAGTTCTTCCACCTTTGAGATAAACAAACAAGCCAATGAACAACTTTTAGAACAGATTTATGTTTTAAAACTCACATTTATTTTAATTTAAGGCTTCAGCGTCACTACACAGATGCAATTGTGACACTTAGCAATTTACATTGAACGCTTTTACAATAAGAGATCAACTCCCTTTACAGAACCAGGATGGACAGGAGGAGGGTTGGTCAGTTGGCGCTCTATGGGACAGTTTTGGGGGGGTCAAAGCTTCTAGTCAACACTCACCAAGTCTCAGTCTCTCACACACAATCACACACTGCCGGTGAGTGGCCAACAGTCTACAGACTATGTCCCAAATGGAACCCTATTCCCGATATAGAGTGCACTAGTTTTGACCAGGGCCCATAGTAGTGCACCAAATAGGGAATAGGGTGCCATTTGGGACCAAGCCAAGGTCAAAGAAAGGAATTGGAAACTGCTTTTTAGAACAGGATTCTGCCCTTCACTCTTGATGATTGGCAGGGTTTGGAGTGGGACTGCAGCAGTGTCTGAGAACTTKATTTAATCTCCGTAGTCTATATAAACATAATTTTGATAATTTATTTCACTCAAACAAAATAAATCTGAGTTCTTCTAGTGGAACACAAACCTTATCGGATTACATATAATTAACCCAACGGAGAAAGGGAACAGTCAGCTCAGCTGCCCCATAATTTGACTATGCCAGACCTACTTTGGGGTTAGGGAGATATGCACGCTGTACTGTAATTACCATTTGGAACCTTGAACTTAAAAGCTGTGGCTCAAATGTAGTCTGATATTGCTTTAAATTTGCTCGAGTCAGGAGTTGTGTTGTTGTATAAGCCTATCCTGTAACAAAGTCCTCGATTAGAGGCCATTGTAGTTTCTCTGGGGGACGGGGGTTACCCCCGGCAACATGAAGAGGCCAGAGAAGAGGTGGGAGTGCGCACAATGGCTAAACCTGCCAATGGGGTCATTCGATGCGTGGTGTCAGGTAAATGGGCCTCCTACACAAACTGGGAGGGAATGTGAGACAGAGGAYAGAATAACCCAGTCCAGCTGGGTGCGGAGTCCCGTTTAATATCGGGGAAGAGGGATATGCACTTAGCGGAGTRGTCGCTATTATACAGTAGCTTCTGTGGTTTCATCGCCCTCTCTATACAGTACGACTAAGGGGATATTTTTAAGAACGAGTAGCTATGTGTAATGGCTAGAAGGCCCAAAGCTCCCAAAACTCCACACATTTAAAGTGGTTCAGTTAAGAAAAAGACAATGGTAAACAAATTCTAAATACAATGCCATTTCACTCATTTGTCTTTTATCAAAATTTATTCAACAACCCCCCCCCCCCCCCCCCCAATGCCTGTGGATTAACAGGGCTCACGAGTGGCACAGCGGTCTAAGGCACTACATCAGTGCAAGAGATGTCACTACAGACCCTGGTTTAATTCCAGGATGTATCACAACCGGCCGTGATTGGGAGTCCCATAGGGCGGTGCACAACTGGCCCAGTGTGGTCCGGGTGAGGGTTTAGCCGGGGTAGGCTGTCATTGTAAATAAGAATTTGTTTTTAACTGACTTGCCTGGTTAAATAATTTATAATAGGGCTCACATTCCAGAAGCATCCCAAAACCACTATAACCCACAGCACCTAGCCTGAAGCTATTGCCAAAGCAGAAACGGCGAGTCTCCTCACGACTTCTATGGTCTGTCCGTTAGTTGATCCGACAGCTTGCATGGTCAGTAACAGTTATTATAAAATCCCTAATATGGCCAGTGAGTGCATCATGTGTATGTGCAGTAAATCCGGGGGAGAGGCYGCAGTGCAGGCTGGGATTGGTATGTCACAATAGCACCATATGTTCATAATAAAAAGAGCCGATTTCCCTGAAATAATGCATTAAAAACTTGACCATTAACCAGAACTCCAACCTCAGGAAGACTTGATAGAGGGAGGATATCTATCACTTATGGGGAACAGGGCGATCAGTTGAAAAACTACCCCACATACATCACTAAACCAATGTGAAGAAAGTCTTAAGACGTACATGAGAGCAGGGATTAAGAGCGTTGCAGTCCTCCTTGCCCCCCCCCCACACAATGGTGGCTTTACTATCCAGCTCAAGGTTACAGTACAGTGGTCSTGACCCCTGCTATCAAAAGCCCCACAAAGCCTTTTGTTGACCCTTGGCTCAAACACTGGTACAGTCAACCTCCATCACGAGAAGCCTGTCACCTTCGCCACAAAGGTGAAGTATGTGTGTTGGAAAATAGCAAAATCAGCTCAAAGCATTTAAAGCCACTGTGGACCTACACTATATGGAGAGTGATTGAGCTCACTTGATCACATCTTGAATGAGATGCAGACTAGATAGGTATATAGGTCTAGTTATATGTCTAATTTCCTCTASGGGATCATTCATTACACATCCACTGTTTCAGTCTTTGTCAATGACACTGATAATAATAAAAAATACAATAAAGATTTCCGCATATCACGCTAATATATACATATGTGTGGGTTTTTATTGGTTCCAACCATACAGGTGATAAGACTAATAAGCAAGCAAGGCATTTTTCCCCCCTCAACAATATATAAACATAAGACTTATCATTTATGCACTCAAATTCTTGTATATATAGCCAACACGTATCCTTGTACAGTATGTATAAAAATCTTATATTACAGAGCGATAAAGAGGCCYCAATCACCTACGAGTCCCTCTGAGGGATATCATAACAATCTGTTTAAAACACAGTGCTACTGGACATTTGATTGGAGAGAGGGAAACCTTTACCGAGACAAAACGCCCAAAAAGGCAACATCCTTTATTTTCTAAGGAGAAATGTAATCAAAACGGGGCTAAAAGGAAAGCGAGAACCGTAAAACAAAACGATGACAACCTACACTGGTAGGGAAGGGCTCATTTGAAATGGTTGGGCAGGAGGATGAAGGGGGCAGAGCGGTCATTGGTCAGGGTCCGACGCAGTTTCACTCCCCGGATCATGGTGACCATGTGACCTCCACCACCCGAGGGCTCATCTGCGTCCTGGGTGTCTGGGGCGGCAGGGGGCTGCTGGGGGGGAGGGCAGTGGCCGCTTTCCACCAGCTGGTTGGCAGTCCCAGACGCGTTGTACTGTTGTGGGAGATGAGACTGCCGCTGAAACTGTTGCTGCTGTTGTTGTTGTTGTAGGAGCTGCTGTTGCTGCAGCTGCTTTTGATATTGGAGCTTCTGCTGTTGCTGTTGTTGCATCTGCTGCTGTTGTTGTAACTGTTGCTGTAGTTGTTGTTGCTGGAACTGTTGCTGTATTTGAAATTGCTGTTGCGTCTGGGCTGCTGGTTGCAACTGTTGTGTCTGGGGTGGCTGGAACTGCTGCTGCTGCTGGTTGTACTGTAGGTGCTGATGCTGGTACTGCTTCTGCTGCTGCTGGTGCAGGGCATACTGCTGCTGCTTGCTCAGCTGGTACAGCTGCTCTGAGCTGCCCATGGGCACTGGCGCCTGGCCCGGGATCAGAGAGTAGTAGGGCGACGTGGATGATGAGTGGTGCGAGGGCATGGCGCTCAAGCTCTGGGTGGAAGTGCACAGACTGTGCTTGTCGAGYACCAGCTCTTGGTCCACCGTTCTGCTCATGCCAATCACGCCCTTCCCCACACTGCTCTCTGGAGGCCCCACGTTCACGTCGCTCCCGCTCTTCCCCCCTCCACCACCGTTGCCTCCACCTKCACCTCCGCCCAAGGCTTTGAAGGGAACCTGGGGGGTGCAGATAGGGATAGGTACGCCGCCACTGATGGTGCCACGGCGGTAGGTGGGCTTGGATGAGGGCTTGCGGCGGATGGTGGCAGTGTGCGTCTGGCGCAGGCCCAGCGGCTCGGGCTCAGCGAGCAGGCTGACGGTCGAGGCGGGCCGCTTGCTCTGGAACATCTTGCGGTACTGCAGGCTGAGGTCGCTGTTGCGCGGGATGGTGGAGGACTTGTCGAAGTCGGGCGGGCTGCGGTGCAACTCCTCGCCCCCGTGCAGGGAGATGTAGTCGTAGTCTGGTGGGTGGAGAAGGAGGGAGAGAGGGATGGGGTGAGGAGGGACAAGAGTAAGTCTGTGGTTACTCAGAGCTGAGGAACACACAACAAATGTCTTTCCTAACTGAAATAAAACATGGTAGGAAAGCAGAAGCTTTGCCTGTGGTGGAAAATCTGACATGATACATTCCGTTAAAACCAAAAGCAAGAATGTTCCGTGGCACAAAGTTTCTCTATAATAAAGTTTTTCTTTTTAGTATGTCAGAGTGCATTGAATACTTGGTGTATTCGGTGAGAATCAGACATGGAAAACGTATCAGAGAACCCCAGAAACTCTAAGACTCCAGATTTGCCCCAAACATAATAACCTAATTATGTCTGTGTCCCAAATGGCACTATTTCCCGGGCTCTAGTCAAAAGTAGGGCACTATGTTTGGGAATAGGGTGACATTTGGTACACAGGCTGTGTCTCAATGCTAAATCACTGCTCAGTTGAGAAAAAAACAAAAACAGACTTATCTGAGGAGGAAGAAATGATTAGGGTGTGTGTGTTAATGGAGTGAGTCAGCACGGAGCGGAGACCTGTTATCAGCTGATGATGGTAAACACGCAAATACCTGCCGGTTGCACATACGCAAACGAAGACAAAGGAGCGTGTGCTTGTATACCCAATCACTCACACACGCACTCAATTTATCTCAGAATAACGCAAGAATCCGCTCATCCGATTACACAAAGGTTCTCACACCCACAACAAACACTCGGCGCTAATGCTCTCCGTTTACTAGCAAAAAGGCCATTGATGTGATGGGGAATTCACACAGCACAGATGTCACACTAAATCCCTGTGAATGGTCTCTAGTTTGACTTGTGAGGATCAGAGAGGGGAAAATCTAAACAGTAATGGATAAGAAACCTACCATAAAGAGGAGGTTCTTTCTTTACAGCTGAAAAAGAATATAGGATTGCYTTTAACTTGTATACAAATAAAAAAAGAGCACATTTTCTTTGATCTAAACATGCTGTAGAATGGGGTGGTGCTTCACAAAGTGACAGTCCAGCACCATAATGCTTTGGGAGGGACCAAACTGGAGTAGAACAACATTCTCACGTCGCAGGCTGATATGCTATGTATGGCTTTACATCTCGGCATACAGGCTTTTGATCCGACAAACAGGTGGGGTGTGTGGTGACGTGTGGAGAGAGGTCAAATTCAGACTTGGTTTTTAGGTAGCACTGCAGACAAAAGCACATTATCCTACCACAGGCTACTTGCACAAACTGGTGTTGTGATAAAGCTGTTGAAACAGGCATATGGATTGCGCAGAAGTGTAGACGTCATTCCGTTGTGGTAGTGAAATGACTGATGGATGCATGCCACATACTGCAAGACAATCACAGATGTACAGACACAGACAGACAGATAAGGAAGATACAAGCAAACAGACCCAAAAGCACAAATCACGACACACAACCAATAAGACAAGCATGCTGTATAAGATCCCTGACACAGAGACCCACTAAAGAACAGAGCTGGCTGAGCCAGAGACGTAGCCAGACAAGCAGACAGTGCTGTGACCATGGGGGGATAGTAGGTTTGCGTCCCAAATGGCATCCTTCCCTACAGTGCCTGGTCAAAGGTAGTGCACTAGGTAGCTAATAGGGTGTCAATTTGGTCACATCCTAGGATTGGTGTGGTGGGGGGTTGGTGAGTTGTAGTCACTACTAACCGTGGGAGGGAATGGTGTCCTCGGAACAGGAGGGCGTGGTGGTCTGCGTGCTGTAGCCACTAGAGCAGTGGAGGGAGTCGCGACTGGTGTGGGGGGCCTCCGAGTTGAGCCCTACGCCCAGGGTCAGGGCCAGCTATGAGAGGGAGTGTAATGGAGAGGGATGGAGTGCGGAAGGGAGGGAGGGATGGTGAGGAAGGGAGAGAATTGGAGAGCGTGAGGGGAAGGTGGGAGGAAAGGAAAGGAAGGAGGGAGGGAGAGATATTTGTTGAGAATTTTTTGTTGTTGAGATGTGTACAACGGAAGAGGATCCTTCCTCAACCCCTTGGCCTCTGCTGCCCCCGTCAGCTGAACACTAAGAATACACCCTGAAATAGCTCTCGAACTATACTGAACAAAAATATAAATACAACATGCAAGAATTTAAATGATTTTACTGAGTTACAGTTCATAGAAGGAAATAAGTAAATTGAAATAAATGATTTAGGCCCTAATTTATGGATTTCACATGACTGTGCAGTGGCGCAGCCATAGGTGGGCCTGGAAGGGCATAGGCCCACCCACTGGGGAGCCAGGCCCAGCCAATCAGCTGGGATGTGGAGGTACTGGGCTGGCGTGGTTACACATGGTCTGCGGTTGTGAGTACTGCCAAATTCTATAAAATGACGTTGGKGGCGGCTTATGGTAGAGAAATTAACATTTAAATCTCTGGCAACAGCTCTGGTGGACATTCCTGCAGTCAGCATGCCAATTGCACTCTCCCTCAAAACATGAGACCTCTGTGGCATTGTGTTGTGTGATAAKATTTTAGAGTGGCCTTTTATTGTCCCCAGCACAAGGTGCACCTGTGTAGTGATGCTGTTTAATCAGCTTCTTGACATGCCACACCTGTCAGGTGGATGGATTATCTTGGAAAAGAAGAAATGCTCACTAACAGGGATGTACATTTCTGGGATCTTTTATTTCAGCTCATGAAACATGGTACCAACACTTTACATACTGGGTTTATATTTTTGTTCAGTATAGATACAAGAAAATGTAACATGATAGTAAAAACCGGTACATACAATTATGCTGTTACCACTTATTTAAGCTCTAACAATTTTGTGTTTTCTTGGAAAACAAAATTAGGTCATTTATTTTATTTTATTTATTTAACCAGGCAAGTCAGTTAAGAACAAATTCTTATTTCCAATGACTGCCTACTAAATGTTACTGCCTATATTTAATGTTATATACGTTTTTGCTATATATTTAGCCTGGAGTAATGCCTATGTAATATGTAATGCAAAGTGTTGCCATCATTTCCTTGTGGAAATATTTCTTAAGTTATCTTACAATCAATTAATTATTAATGGATTACAAAAAAGGTTTGTTTGTTTGTCAATGATTCAGAAACYGTGGAACATACTGCACCGGTGCTTATTTGAATTAATCATTGACCACATATCAAAGTACAAACTGATAAGCATTCTGTGTGTGTGTGTGTGTGTCAGTATATGTGTGTCAGTTTGTGTGTATGTGCTACCTTTCCGGATGTGGACATGGTGCGCGCTCTCTCTCCGTGCTGTGTGTAGGAGTTGTGTGGAGGGGGCTTGGCCGTGCCATTCTCTGTGCCCGGCCCGATCTGCCCCGACCACGGCCTGCTCAACTCCTGAAACAAACACTAACAATATCACATTGTGCCACAGATGATATATTCTATACATATTCTATATATTGATAGATACACCATTAAGTACAGACACATTCTATAATCACTGTTGGACAATTAGATACAGACACTGTTTCACGGTACACTGAAAGTAGGGTACTTTTTCAAAACTAGAACATTTTAGTTACTTTCGGTACGTCTGTGAAATACGTCTGACAGATCAAGTCTATCAGAGCAGCCGATGTCCCCTATAGCGCAGTGCACCATGCCTCCTGCACTGGGAGTCTGGGCTGCATCATGTTAGCGCCCCAACTCATGCTGCACAGAAGTTAACACACATGAATAATGTGAACACGGAAGGTAGAAATACAGGCTAGAACGCTTTACAATGCAATAAGATAAGGGTAGCTTCCAGCTTTGGCGAACGTTAACTTTCCTTGCTAGCTATTCCAAGATGGCAGACTGAACACAGCAGTGCAGATTGCCTCGAGATAAACGCGTAATATTCAATATCTGTAAATTAGGCWWTATATTAGCACTTCATATACTCGTGGGTAATAACATTCAATCTGGATAACAAAACATAAGGCTTGAGAAATGTATCGACAAATATTACAAAAACAAGCAACACTCAAACAAGAGAGTAAAAAAGGGGAATCAATCTCCAGAAGAAAAAGCGACTCCTCGACAGATAAAGACGATTTATGCTTTTCCACCACCGGGACTGGTAAGGGTGGAAAGCGATCTGTTAAATGACAAACTGGGCATACTTGAATTAGTCAGTAAGGATATAAAGAAGTTGAAGGCGAGCCTCGAGATGAGTGACGAAAAAGCTGCGACAATGGAGAAATAAACAAACGAGCTAAAAAAGGATAGTCAATAAGATTGAAKCGGACATTAGWYAACTTAAAAAGGAGAACATCTTTCTGAGAGAAGCGTTAGTTGACATACAGACTAGATCTATGAGAGAAAATATAGTACTGGTATTCAAGAAAGAGAAGGTCCTGAAAGAGTAGTGAAGGAATTCTTTCTTCAAATCCCACTCGATGCTGTCGATATAATCCGACTCGAACGTGTACACCGTTTCGGACAGAGATATGAGCGCCCAAATTCTGTACCCATTCAAGGAGAATAGATTAAAAGGGAAGCGTGTAGCTCTCGTAACCGATAAACTGTATATTGACAACCAAATGTTCCGAGACACAAAGACCACTCCATGTCGGATAATGGAACACCCAATACTAGCCATGGAAGGCATTGTAATAATAATGTTAAAAAAATACACAGAAAAGCAATACAATTAAACAATACCATTCATGATAGGGAATGTTGTAAAATAATTATTRAACTTTCCATTTATAGTATTTTATAAATGGAGAAAACGGCATTAGAAGAAAGGCTAACTAGCTAAATAATACATATCCAAATATAACGAATTGGAACATAACGAATTGGAACACAAAATGACTCAATCAACACGGTGGAGATAAAAACACAGCAAACAGAAGACATAGAAGGCACAGTATGTGGGTYTGTGTGGATGTATTGTGATGGAAGGTGTGGTGTGTGTTTTTGTGTWTGGAAAAGTGTGGCGTTAAGTGAGTGAAAAAGGAAACGGTTGCATATCCCAGAACTAATGTGTGTCTGTGAGCAGGGGTTGCGAGAGAGCTTCGCATTTTGTGCAGAGGGATGTATTGGATACAATACATTAAATTATAAATCTTATTTATTTATTTATTGTCCTATCATGATGAAACGGTCCCCAACCCTATACCCTAGACACCCATCTGAGCGACCAATACACTAAAGTCCTTCTGTAAATTGCCTATATGCAGCCAAAACAGAAAGAGGAATGTGGACAGAGACCTACGAGAGCAGCACTGGCCCCTCAATATTCTGAGCCTGCCTGGCAGGGTTGGTCCTACAAAGCCAGAGCCCCCTGATGGGAGAGCATAATATACAAGGAAATTCTCAAACTGCTATTGAGAACCTTGACGACCTTGTACCTCGCCAGTGGGGATCCCGGTGGGATAACCCCACCCAGGCAGTGGCAGTGCTGGCAACACTAGCTGCAGTAACCCATGGGGAGGGGGTCACACTCCAACATTCAGAGAGGGGGTATATTATTGTGACCCTGGTGGCACAAAATAATCAAAGGTCTGACTGCACAGAGATGCTTGGGAATATGGTCACAACGGGGGACCAGTGTGTGTTTCAGGGGAAGGGGGTGTATCTGATCTCCATCATCTAGGACTTGACAATGGTTAATCAAATCTCCCCATTTTTGCTCAATCGTGCACGCTTTCTCAAACAGCTGTAACTGTATATACATTCATAAATCAAGTCCTTGCTTTAGTTGGGATCTGGGATGTAACAACCGTTGAGCATCTGAGCTAATGGTTGATTGTGGGGGAAAGGGATTGAGTGTGTAAGAGCATGTGTGTGTGTATTGCTTGACAAATTTAATGCAATGGCAATCCTGGTTATAGATAACAATCCTTTGCATGAACTGTCAACATTATTACGCATATTAATTGTTAWTGATGGAAATTAAGATACGCAAGATCTCTGAACATATCTTTTTMAATAGCTATATATAAAGCAAATTGAGGTGAGAGCATTGGAAATGCTTTTAACGGTTGATCTGCTTCTGTTCTGTAGGTGGCACTGTGTGCTCTTTTCCAAGGATTGGTCCTGGCCTCTCGGGGGTCCTAAGGATACGGGGGACAGGGGTGGCCTGCCAGTCACTGGGATGATAACCCAACTTGGGATGGTGAGTGGCATTAGCGGGTGGAATAGTGGAGAACAATTGGACTAACCGTAGTAGCACGGCACATATCATGGTACAGCTATATGGACACTCAATCACTATGGTACTTTTTAATGGTAAATTTACAAACATATATTATGCTAAATAGATTTGAAACGTGTATCTCATCATGGTAAGTGGTGAAATAAGTATAGCCAGTTATAATTGTAATGGCTTAGCAGATAATAAGAAAGGACTAACAATATTTACCTGGCTTAAAYAGAAGGAATAAAATATCTATTGTTTACAGGAAACTCATTCAACAATTTTAGATGAAGTTGTYTGGAAAAAGGACTGGGGGGTGAAATATACTTCTCCCATGGGTAAAGAAACTCAAAATGGGTGATTATATTAATTAACAGTCATTTTGATCCAGATGTGCAAATTGTCCAAACAGATCCTCAAGGTAGATGGATGATTTTAAATATGTTATTGGACCATAAACAGATATGGCTCATTAACCTTTACAGACCAAATAATGATGATCCACGTTTCTTTGACAATATATATAATTATTTATCAACCCTACAAGCAATAGATTATTACGGTGGGAGAATATAATACTGTTTTAAATACCCCAATGGATCGTAAAGAAAATCACACAACAAACTATCACCCTCATGCTCTTAAGGAAATCACAAATGTCAGGGATATATTGGAACTAGTGGATTTATGGAGGCTTAAATATTCRGACCAAGTGAGAGATACATGGCAGAGGCTCAATCAAGCTAGTCATCTTGACTACTTTCTAATGTCATTTTCGTTGGCACCAAAAGTTTWAAAAAAGTGTTGATAGGGGACAGAATGCGGTTGGACCATCAGATAATTGGCATATACATTACGCTTAATGAATTTCCACGTGGGCGATGGACYATATTGGAAATTTAATCAAAGCCTATTGAATGATAACTTGTTTTTTACTAGGACAGAGGAATTAATAAAATAATCTTTCCGACATAATAGGTACAGCAGATCCCCTACAGGACAGTTTTAAACYTGCCTTTAGAGGCCAATTCAGTTCTCAGCTCTAAAAACAAAAGCAATTTAGSTCAAAAGAGTCCATATTAACAAAGGAAACAGAAGGTCTAACAGAACAGATAGATAGCAATAAAAATTGTACCATAGAGGCTCTGAATAAGTTAGAGGAAAAACAAAACGAAAGATCAAGTGTAATACATTACAAAATTAAAGCAAATTGGATGGAATATGGGGAAAAATGCATAGAAATGCTACCAAAAATGATTGACTGAAACTTGTTACAKATGCCGGAGTCACCCATGATTCACCAAATTATATTTTGAAAGAGGAAGCATGTTTTAGTTTCAGTCTCCTCCATCTCCTGGATTTTTTTCTATTAATAATGTAAAATTATTACAGAAAGACTCATGTGAAGGCGAAATTACAGAGGAGGAACTTCTTCATGCAATTAAAGCCTTTAAGTACAAGAAACCTCCAGAGCTGGATGGCATACCAGTTGAGGTATACCACTTTTATTTTTATTTTTTATATATACTCAGAGGACCGTTATTAGCATGTTTTAACAACTCCTATGTAAATTGTAGATAAGGTCTGATTTTATTATTACCGAAACAGGATGCAAGTGGTAAATAAATATAAAGATCCAGTCCATAAAAAAAAAAATTGGAGGTTCAAAATGTATAGTGCATAGAATTAAAAAGGTATTGTTGGATATTATTAATTGTAATCAGACAGTTTTTTTTTTTTACATGAATGATACATTGAAGATAATATAAGACAAGTATGGGAAACAATAGAACACTATGAAAAATCTGGGAAACCAGGCCTGTTATTCATAGCTGACTTTGAAAATGCTTTTGATAAAGTACGACTGGAGTTTATATATAAATGCCTGGAACATTTACATTTTGGAGAATCTCTTAGAAAATGGGTTAATTAAGGATCCACCCCTTTCCCCCCCCAATTTTCACCTAAAATGACATACCCAAAGCTAACTGCCTGTAGCCCAGGACCTGAAGCAAGGATATGAATATTCTTGATACCATTTGAAAGGAAACACTGAAGTTTGTGGAAATTTGAAATTAAATGTAGGAGAATATACCACATTAGATCTGGTAAGAGATAATACAAAGAGAAAAAAAAGTGTATTTTTTTTGTACCATCTTTGAAATGCAAGAGAAAGGCCATAATGTATTTTCAGCCCAGGTGCAACATATATTTTGGCCACTAGATGGCAGCAGTGCATGTGCAACGTTTTAGACTGATCCAATGAACCATTGCATTTCGGCTGAAAATGTTGTWTCAAGACTGCCCAAATGTGCCTAATTGGTTTATTAATAACTTTTCAAGCTCATAACTGTGCACTCTCCTCAAACAATAGCATGGTATTAGTTCACAGTAATAGCTACTGTAAATTGGACAGTGCAGTTAGGTTAACAAGAATTTAGGCTTCTTTCTTTAAAATCCTACATTTGCATCCCCCCCACAGCCTGAGGATCTAGAAACTTTCTAACCCCTCTGGATTACAACCAAAGTGTACTATATTACATATTGGATCACTAAAAAAATACTTTTACATTACCGTGTAGTTTATCAATAAAATGGTCTGATGGTGATGTGGACATACTCGGTATACACATCCCGAAATAAATAAATGAACTCACTCCAATACATTTTTATAGAACGTTAGCAAAAATAGATATGATCTTGCTGCCATGTAAATACCTGTCTATTTGTYGAAAAATCACCCTGATGAACTATTTAGTCATATCCCAGTTTACCTATTTGCTTATGGTCTTGACTACACCTAGAAAACAGTTATTTAAATTAAACGAGAAAAAAAGATTGCATTTTATTTGGAACGGCATAACAGACAAAATTAAACGGGCCTATTTATAATGAATATGAATTTGGAGGGCAGAAATMATTAAATATTAAAGCATTAGACCTCTCCCTAAAGGCTTCAGTCATACAAAAGCTATACTTAAATCCTAACTGGTTCTCTAGCAAATTAATAAGAATGTCTCAACCCATGTTCAAGAATGGCCTTTTTCCCTTTATTCAAAGGAAATCATCTCCAAAATATCGTTATTTTTAAAACAAGCCATAGAAAGTTGGTTGCAATTTCAATTTAAAGCACCAGAAAAAAAAGAACAAAGAATACAACAAATAGTGGTTGAACTCAAATATACTAATTGAAGAAAAAAAAGATAACTACACGAGTCCTATTTAAAGGTATGTCACACATGCAGCTAACAAAACTATATGGAAATGTCCGCTCTATACCCAAAATTACAACCAACTAATTGSAGCATTATCGCAAAAATGGAAGAGGAAAGTGGAAGGGGGAAAAAGTAGGGAACTTGTCTGTCAGCCCTGTATTAAAGACCATAATTGGTTAAAGAAAATTGTGATAAACAAAAAAGTATACCAGTTTCATTTAAGGACCCAACAATTTACAGCTGTGCKATATAGATTGCAAAATAGTTAGGAAGAGATTTTCGACGTACCGATTCCATGGCACATGGTTTATGAACTGTTACGCAAAACGACACCGGATTCAAAACTTGGAATTTTTCAATTTAAATTATTATACAAAATTCTTGCAACCAATACAATGTTATATAAACTCAGCAAAAAAATACATTTTCTCACTTTCAACTSTGTTTATTTTCWGAAAAATGTACATGTGTAAATATTTGTATGAACATAAGATTATGGCAACCATGGCATGGAATTCATGACAGGGAGACTTGTCCACCATGCATGATGATGTATACCGGTAACATAGTCTAGCTACCTACATTTCCAGATAATACACATTTCTAATTTTGACAGAAAGTGGTTTCATTTCAAGCTAAAGTGTACTGCCAGCTAACGTTAGCTGGCTGGCTCCCTAGCTAATTTTACGTMTAAGTTGTTATTATTCGCATCCCAGAGATGTTTGCTTGGCTAGTTAGAGGCTAATGTTAGCTAGCTAACATTGAACCTGGTTGGTTAGCTCCCAGCAGATTCATGCAGGGTAGTAACAACATGATTTGGCACCATGTTCATTGTTGTTTAACTAGCTAACTTTAGCTGGCTCGCTAGCAAACGTTACGTGATGTGTATGATCTTACACGTTGTTTATTTAGTTAGCTTGCAAGCTAGCTACATATCTTAACAAAAGACTCCACTATGCAAGTAACCATTTTGGGTGCATTCGTAAATTCAGTCTGAGTATGCCAGAGWGCAGAATTTACAAATGCACAACACCCGTTGAATATGGCCGGTGTCAGTAAATGTTGGGAAAAAACTTAATGAAATTGTTGCCAGCAGAGCTGGTTAGGCTGTTTTCATGTTATCCATAGGTAAACAAATCATCGGCCAGAGCGTCAAGTGTGCGCCTTGAACGCTCCGAGAGCGAAACGAGATGGGTGGGGCTAAAGCTTTTTAAGAGGGTGTGAACGATGCTGAATGGGTGTAGACAAAGAATAGCTCTTCACTAGGTACCAAAACATTCAAAAGGCCATTTTCTCAAAAGTGAGTTTACACATTTTTCAAATTTCAAAGCAGAATTACTTTCCCATTGCTCCTCAAATGCAGTGTGTGATATACCATCTTTTAGCTCTACATTTATCTAAATGTAAAAAACACAAATTTTGCTACATACGACCGATTTGAGCCGGTTAGTCACATTTGAGTGTTATGAAATAAAAGTGAAKTATACGTGACAAGTATGAGTGGTTTAGGTTAATTTCTTGGCTCTGCCAATCAAGCGGCAGAAGGGCGCATTTGCTGATCTACTGTCAGCTGATGTTTATTTTGCCAACAGTCCAACAGTCTTATCTAGCCTACGTTGGTTTAACCATGATTGCTGCTGACAGACATGATGGGCTACATTGACTGATGGACCACATCAAATTGGCTAGCTAGCAAATAACAGATCCCTTCAATACTGCTAGAAAACAAGTTAACTTTCAGCGGATAAACTAGATGGCTATATCCAAATATTGCTGGATTTGTTTGCCATCTTTAGTGGTGATGACAGTAGTCCGATTAACAACTTGCCAATGTCAAGATCTTCCCAAAAGCCACATTCTATTATAAATACATAAACATTTATGACAGCTCATGCAAAAACAAAACAAGCAGTGGCCTGTTTGATGTGATAGAAGTGAAAGTCATTTTGACAATAAATAATATGGAACAGAGGTGAATATATCCGGGCAGGGTCACTTAACAATGAATGAACAGGATGTAGACACAAGGAAGAGCACTGGGAAGGGCAGCGAGACTATCACAGGGACTGGAGGAAGTTAGAGGCACTAAATACTATATATACATAGCACTATATACACAAAGTTATGTGGACACCCTTTCAAATTAGAGGATTTGGCTATTTCAGCCACCCCCGTTGCTAACAGGTGTATAAAATTGAGTGCTGTTATTGTGAAGTGGAAATATCTAGGAGCAACAACGGCTCAGCCGTGAAGTGGTAGGCTACATAAACTCACAGGACGGGACCGCTGAGTGCTGATGCGGGTAAAAATCGTCTGTCCTCGGTTGAAACACTCACTACCGAGTTCCAAACTGCCTCTGGAAGCAATGTCAGCACAATAATTATTAGTCGTGAGCTTCATGAAATAGGTTTCCATGGCRGAGCAGCCACACACAAGCCTAAGATCACCATGAGCAATGCCACGCGTCGGGTTGAGTGGTGTAAAGCTCGAAGCCATTGGACTCTGGAGGAGTGGAAACGCACTCTCTGGAGTGATGAATCACGTTTCACCATCTGGCAGTCCAACGGACAAATCTGGGTTTGGCGGATGCCAGGAGAACGCTACCTGACCGAATGCATAGTGCCAACTGTAAAGTTCGGTGGAAGAGGAATAATGGTCTGGGGCTGGATTTCATAGTTCAGGCTGGGCCCCTTAGTTCCAGTGAAGGGACATCTTAAAGCTACAACATACAGCTACAGCATTCTAGACGAGTATGTGCTTCCAACTTTGTGGCAACAGTTTGGTAAAGCCCTTTCCTGTTATAGCATGACCACGCCCCTGTACGCAAAGCGAGGTCCATACAGAAATGGTTTGTCGAGATCGGTAATGAAGAACTTGACTGTCCTGCACAGAGCACCTCAACCCCACCAAACACCTTTGGGATGAATTGGAACGCAGACTACGAGCCAGGCCAAATCCCCCAACATTAGTGTCCCACACAAATCACACATCCTCCTCCATGCTTCACGGTGGGAACCACACATGCAGAGATCATCGTTCGCTTACTCTGCGTCTCACAAAGACACGGCAGTTGGAACCAAAAATCTCAAATTTGGACTCAGACCAAAAGGACAGATTTCCACTGGTCTAATGTCCATTGCTCGTGTTTCTTGGCCCAAGCAAGCCTCTTCTTATTATTGGTGTCCTTTAGTAGTGGGTTCTTTGCAGCAATTTGACAATGAAGGCCTGATTCACGCATTCTCCTCTGAACAGTTGATGTTGAGATGTGTCTGTTATTTGAACTCTGTGAAGCAGATTTTCCTGTGGCATTTCTCATGAGAGCTAGTTTCATCATAGCGCTTGATGGTTTTTGCGACTGCACTTGAAGAAACTTTCAAAGTTCTAGAAATGACTGACCTTCATGTCTTAAATTAATTATGGACTGGCGTTTCTCTTTGCTTATTTGAGCTGTTCTTGCCATAATATGGATTTGGTCTTTTACCAAATAGGGCTATCTTCTGTATACCACCCCTACCTTGTCACAACACAACTGATTGGTCCAACTGCATTAAGAAGGAAATCAATTCCACAAATTAACTTTGAACAAGGCACACCTGTTAATTTAAATGCATTCCCGGTGACTACCTCATGAAGCTGGTTGAGAAAATGTCAAAAGTGTGCAAAGCTGTTATCAAGGCAAAGGGTGGCTAATTGAAGAATCTCAAATATATTTTGATTTGTTTAACACTTTTTGGGTTACTACATGATTCCATATGTTTTATTACATAGTAGTTGATGTCTTCACTATTATTCTACAACGTAGAAAATAGTAAAAATAAAGAAAAACCATTGAATGAGTAGGTGTGTCTTTTGACTGGTACTGTACACATACACAAATATAAAGTTGAAGTTTACATACACTTACGTTGTAGTCATTATAACTTGTTTTTCAAAATCTTCACACATTTCTTGTTAACAAACTATAGTTTTGGCAAGTCGGTTAGGACAACTACTTTGTCATTTTTCCAACAATTTTTCCAGACAGATTATTTCACTTATAATTCACTGTATCACAATTCCAGTGGGTCAGAAGTTTACATACACTAAGTTGACTGGCCTCAAGGCCTACCTTCAAACTCAGTGCCTCCTTGCTTGACATGAGAAAATTAAAAGAAATCAGCCAATAAAAAAAAATTGTAGACCTCCACAAGTCTGGTTCATCCTTGGGAGCAATTTCCAAATGCCTGAAGGTACCACGTTCATCTGTACAAACAATAGTACGCAAGTATAAACACCATGGGACCACGCAGCCGTCATACCGCTCAGGAAGGAGACGCCTTCTGTCTCCTAGAGATGAACGTACTTTGGTGCGAATAGTGCAAAACAATCCCAGAACAACAAGCAAAGGACCTTGTGAAGATGCTGGAGGAAACCGGTAAAAAAGTATCTATATCCACAGTAAAACGAGTCCTATATTGACATAACCTGAAAGGCTGCTCAGCAAGGAAGAAGCCACTGCTCCAAAACCCCCATAAAAAAAGCCAGACTACGGTTTGCAACTGCACAAGTGGACAAAGATCGTACTTTTGGAGAAATGTCCTCTGGTCTGATAAAACAAAAATATAACTGTTTGGCCATAATGACCATCATCATATTTGGAGGAAAAGGGGGGAGGCTTGCAAGCCAAAGAACATCATCCCAACCGTGAAGCACGGGGGTGGCAGCATCATGTTGTGGGGGTGCTTTGCTGCAGGAGGGAATGGTGCACTTCACAAAATAGATGGCACCATGAGGAGGAAACTTACGTGGATATATTGAAGCAACATCTCAAGACATCAGTCAGGAAGTAAAAGCTTGGTCGCAAATGGGTCTTCCAAATGGACAATGACCCCAAGCATACTTCCAAAGTTGTGGCAAAATGGCTTAAGGACAACAAAGTCAAGGTATTGGAGTGGCCATCACAAGTTTATGTAAACTTCCGACTTCAACTGTATTTATATTATATATATATATATAATTACTATATTAGCACAGTAGCTGTTATACAGAGTCAACTGTTACTGTTATAGGAGCAATGGCTTTTAGGAGCTTTTAGGCCTTCAGGAGGTGGCTAGTTGGGTTATAGAGAACTTCAAGTTGATAATTTTACTTTTCCAGTGGGCAGCAGGTCAAATTAAGGGCTAATAGTAAATTATCCAAAGCTGTTTTTCTCCCTCTCACACAGATACAGTACTCTCACATACCCACACAGTAACAGACAGACACTGGATACATTAATTTTACATAACTGGACAAATACAGACAACACACATTATGCACACACACATTTACATGGGGGCCATGCGTGGGGGTTTACGCCACAGTGGGTATACAGGGGGCCAGTAAGGGGGTGTGTGTTCTCACAGTGGTGTCTCTGTGGCTGGTTTGGCTGGCAGAGCGGACATGGGTGCGGTGGGCACCAGAGCGGGCGGAGGTGGTTGGCGAGTTGCCCTCGCTGAGGGAGCGTGCGGTGCCGTCCCAGCCCTCAAAGCGTGCCAACGGACTGGGCGAGCGGCGCTACCCACGAAGGGACGACGGGAGGAGGGATAGAGAGAAAATTGTTTGTGTTTCAAGCAGCGGAAGTTGTAAAGGGTACTGCCTAACATGAGTAACTCAGGTTGAGGGAGGGGGCCCGACAGAGCAACGTCTTTCTTTTAAACGGTTTACTGGGGTTTAGATAAAACAGTACTCAAGTTAAGAAAGGGCAATAGTTTGAACTTTGAATGTAAGAATCAATGATTTAATATACTATGCTGCAGTGGACTGAAGTTTTCTTTCAAATTAGTTGAAATCACGCCCCCTGGGCAAAAGTGCAGCAATGGGGTGAGATTATGATTGATGCATTTGAAACATTCAGCAGCCAAAAGAATAAAGGGCACTTGGAGCACTTCAAAATGGAGAAAGTCAGTCAGTCTTACCTGTGCTGGGTCCATGGAGGGCAGGCAGAGGTGAATGCTGTCCATCGAGGTGGCGATGGAGTCCAGAGAGGGGACGTATCGAACAGAGTTGTAGTTACTGAGAGAGTGAGAAAGCGAGAAAGTTTGTGGAAGAGAAATAAATCGTATTAATGAAAAGGAGTAGGAAATAAAAAAGGAGAGAAAGACAACAAGGCATACAAAACTGGCACCATTACTTCTGAAATGGAGCCAAGCGACAGTGTGTGAACAAAACTTCAGATAAAAAAAATAAAAAAAACTATTATTTTTAAGGAACTCAGTCCAGCTTTCAACTTACTCTTGAAAGTTGTAATAGTAGAATGCGCAAGGTTCAAGTTCGAAATGCAGTGCATCAAATGTAGTGCATAATCAGTTTTCCTCGTCATGTCAGTCATTGCATGTTTTAGAGCAGGGGTTCCCAAACTTTTTCACTCGGTGCCCCCCCCCCTGCACGCGCGACGTCTATTTCTATGTGCACAAGCACTGTTCATGACACAAATTGTTCACACCTCTCGTTGGTGGAGAGAATTTTGCAGGGTTAAAGCTTATTTCCTGCAATTCTACACATTTTGTCATGGGGTGCAAAGAAAATGTTGCAGTTTTAAAGCACTTTTTTTTATTTTACAAATCTATACATTTTGCCATGTCTAATGTGTATTCATGTGATATTTGAGTGATAAAATTTACAACAATATCTATGGACAAATTATACATTTTTTGAATCATTAACTGACATGGGCTAGTTGATCTGGAGTTATAAAGAGCTTTAAATAGCTACGGTATGCAATGACTAACACGACAAGAGAAAGGGGGGCCCGAGTGAAAAAGTTTGGGAAACCCTGGCCTAGAACACAAAATCCCCAAAGCAAATCACAGCAGACATAAATCACATAGTCAACTCAACTATAAGAGCCTCTTTATCTAGCCATGAGGTCACCTAGGCAGAGAGCTCCTGGTGACGGCAAATCTTAATGTGGCTTGGCTAGCTAACTAGTCGAGCTAACTTTTTGAATGATGCAGCAACACAGCACTGGCATTTCGCCTGCCCCAGTTCCCCAGTATATTTTATTAGACAGCGAGAGCGTTGCATAGAGGTATCTATGCACAGAAATAAGCACATAATCTCAATAATCCTAAAACTAAGTAAGAAAACAGAAGGAAAAAAAATAATCACCATGCACACATTAAAGCTCGGTGTCACAATTTAGGCTTGTATTAAATCAAGAAAAATCTAAAGATGATACAACTACTTCAAATCATTTTAAATCACAACAAAAAAGCACATTTGTTGCAAGAATATTATCCAATTATGAAGTGTGGCTGAAATTTTACAACCAAAGTTTACATCCAAAGTTGTGGGGCTTGCTTCAGGTCTTTAAATGTATTTTTGTGGTAATGGAAGAAGTTAAAAAAGTTGTACTTAAATATTTAAAGCAATTTCTAAACTACAGTTGCATGTGAAAACTGAAAGAAAAGACAGAGATCTGTCAGAAGATTGGAATAAGAGGAAGAATCATGTGGACAAAACTCGTAGGTAAGCAAAGCAACTGAATCGTTCAAGCTGTGGGTTTCAGGTAAATAGATGCACAATTTACTTTTGTGAAACGTTCAGTGTAAATGAAGTTTGCGTTTAGTTGAATGACGCAATGATTAGAGCGTTATCGGCTATTATTTGGGGAGATAAATATGACGGCGAATCTAGTGATGACAGCTCTTTAAAAGTATTTTCGTGGTCAGAAGTTGTGGTGTTGTAGTCATTGGGTGTGTGGTTCATTAGTTTTGTGGTCAGTAGTTGTATGGTTGTGGTCAGTAGCGGTGTGGTTGTGGTCAGTAGTTGTGGGTAGTAGTTGCGCTCCATAGTGGTCAGTAGTTTTGGTAAGTAGTTGAGGTCAGTGTAGGATAATCAGCCCTTCTCCCTCTGAGAGGACAAAATGTATCTCTGTTACAGTATCCAGAGGACTGACTATTGTGACAGAATAATACTATAGTATCCATGTTTGGTATCCATCTGAAACTTGTTTCCTGAGGATAACTCTAGTGCCTTCGGAAAGAATTCCATCCCCCTTTTTCCCCACTCATCAATCCACACAATGACAACGTAAAAACAGGAGTTTCGAAATTTTTGCTAATTTAAGCTCTGTCAGGTTGGATGGAGAGCGTTGCGGCACAGCTATTTTCAGGTCTTTCTAGAGATGTTTGAGCGGGTTCAAGTCCGGGCCAGTCAAGGACATTCAGAGACCTGTCCCGAAGCTACTCCTGCGTTGTCTTGGCTGTGGGCTTAGGGTCGTTGTCCCTCACCCCAATCTGAGGTCCTGAGCACTCTGGAGCAGGTTTTCATCAAGGATCTCGCTGTACTTTGCTCCGTTCTTTTCCTCCATCCTGACTAGTCTCAGTCCCTGCCACTGAAAAACATCCCCACAGCATGATGCTGCCAACACCATGCTTGTGCAAGGTCTTTGTGGTTCCAAACTTCTTCCATTTAAGAATGATGGAGGCCACTGTGTTGTTAGGGACCATTAATGCTGCAGACATTTTTTGGTACCCTTTCCCAGATCTGTGCCTCGACACAATCCTGTCTCTGAGCTCTACGTACAACTCCTTCGACCACATGGCTTGGTTTTTGCTCTGACATGCACTGTCAACTGCGGGACCTTATAGACAGGTGTGTGCCTTTCCAAATCATGTCAAATCAATTGAATGTACCACAGGTGGACTCCAATCAAGTTCTACAAACATCAAGGATGATCAATGGAAACAGGATGCAGGAGCTCAATTTCGAGTCTCATAGCAAAGGGTCTGAATATTTATGTAAATAAGTATTTTATTCTTAATATATTGTAAAAAATGTTTTAAACTGCTTTCACTTTGTCATTATGGGGTATTGTGTGTAGAAAAAAAAAAGTTATCCATTTTAGAATAAGACTAAGGTAACAAAATGTGGGAAAAGTCAAGGGGTCTGCGTACTTTCCGAAGGAATGTATATGGATTTAAACTCAGCAAAAAAAGAAATGTCCTCACTGTCAACTGAGTTTATTTTCAGCAAACTTAACATGTAAATATTTGTATGAACATAAAAAGATTCAACAGACATAAACTGAACAAGTTCCACAGTCATTCCTTTGACTAACAGAAATGGAATAATGTGTCCTTGAACAAAGGGGGAGTCAAAATCAAAAGTAACAGTCAATGCAGCTGGTGGCCACACCAGATACAAAGTACTAAAGTGCATCTCCTCCTCATGGACTGCACCAGATTTGCCAGTTCTTGCTGTGAGATGCTAACCCACTCTTCCACCAAGGCACCTGCAAGCTCCAGGACATTTCTGGGGGAATGTCCATAGCCCTCACCCTCCGATCCAACAGGTCCCAGACATGCTCAATGGGATTGAGATCCGGGCTCTTCGCTGGCCATGGCAGAACACTGACATTCCTATCTTGCAGGAAATCACACACAGAACGAGTAGTATGGCTGGTGCCATTGTCATGCTGGAGGGTCATGTCAGGATGAGCCTGCAGGAAGGGTACCACATGAGGGAGGAGGATGTCTTCCCTGTAACGCACAGCGTTGAGATTGCCTGCAATGACACCAAGCTCAGTCCGATGATGCTGTGACACACCACCCCAGACCATGGTGTTATTCAGTCAGTAGAAAGCAAATTGCTTCATAACTGTGATCTTAATTGCCTACCGTCTGTAAGCTGTTAGTGTCTTAACGACCGTTACACAAGTGCATGTTCATTAATTGTTTATGGTTCATTGAACAAGCATGGGAAACAGTGTTTAAACCCTTTACAATGAAGATCTGTGTAGTTATTTGGATTTTTACGACTTATCTTTGAAAGACAGGGTCCTYAAAAAGGGACGTTTCTTTTTTTGCTGAGTTTATTATCTCTGTGGTAACTTGGATCTGTACAGGGTGAACTCTGAATTACTCTAGGCAAGGGGGTTTAATGGTCCTCTCAGGAATTCCGTCTCATTTACATTGGTCTCATCCCACACACAAGCTCTTAGATGCTSTGACACCATGTGGTGATTGGGCCTGGGAGTGTTCAGGTTTCTGTAAACTTGGTATTGTTTTATTAATCAATGGTGGTTGATTTTGAGTTGAAAGGTTACACCTTCAGATGTTATAAATGGAAATAAATGCCTTTGTTCCCTCTCATCCTGTATCCAGTTCATGGAGGTAGGTTGTATGATCAATTCTKATTTCCTAGGCTTTTAGGCCTAATAGGCATCTCTTTGTTCATGTTTTTAAGTATACTACGGATGAAACGGTTACCGGTTTCACGATAAACCACAGTAAAATTCCAGACGATGATTATTAACGTTTCCAATTTTAATTAGCATTAAAACTGTGTTTGATTACCACGGTTAGAAAAACTCACTGTAAATACTGTCCAGCATCAACCAAAGTTAGGAACAGTCTGACGTAGGCGCAGCACGCAACGTGGGTTTTGTTTTGTGTGAAAACATGGCGGAAGGCAGTGACAGCGCTCGGGAGATTTTTCAGTCTTATACGAGTACCAAATCTTAAGTGTGGTCATATTTTGGGTTTTACAAGAGWGCTGAAGGAAACTTAAAATCGAAGATGGTCACCTTGTATGTAGAACATGCAACAACAACAACAAAAAATCGCTGCGAAAGGGGGCAACACTTCAAATCTCGAGTCATCTTTGTGACCACCACTTTATAGCGAATGCAAGGTAAGTTAAGTTTTAGCTCAATGCATGATGTGGGGACTTCAGAATGGGGGAAAATGTCATGGTTTGTCTGTAACTTGCTAATAGCTTGTCAATAATGTAAACTGAAGCTTTCAGTGTTCCCTTCTCTTGTAAAAACACTACACGTTGTTCTGCTGCTGTATGCGTCGTGTGTCTGCAGACTATTCGCCCATTACACACGATAACACGTTATGTAGTTTAGTCACCCAACCAACATATTTTGTTCATTTAAAATCCGTCAGTCGTCGACTTGGTCGTAAAAGTGTTCCAACAGGAGGAACACTATAGACTCCTACACAAGACTCCTGTATTTATGTAAATAATACAGGATTACTGCAATTACTATCACTGTCTACTTAAGACTAATTTGCATTTATGTAAATTGTGCATGGGGTCATTGCATATACTCAAATGCAACACAGAAGATAGACTGTGTGAGAATAATAATTATAATGTAACAACACCAATAATAATAAGTTTGCTATTCCGTTGTTTACAGAGTGGGCGTGCAGCAGACAAACCCAGTGAAAGCCAGGCTGCTTATGCACCCACATCAAAAAATGCTCAAGCAGCCCTTTCATATTACATTGCAAAGGACARYATGCCATTTCAAATTGTTGAGAGGCCAGGCTTTCTGAGGCTGATGAAGGTTGCCGTGCCTCACTACAAAGTGAGTGCTGCTAAGTTTATTTGATTTGCTTATTTGCTCATTTAAACCCGCACTAAGCAAACTTACCTCTCATGGCCACATGGTACCATCTTTAATGTTAATGTTAMAATTGTAATGTTTATGCACACAAAAAGTGCATAGTGCTGCTAATTGTATTTGTTGTTTGTTGGCTTTCAATATAACTTGGTGAAATGATTTCAGTGTATCAGTACATTCTGAACATTTCCAGCACATTTTAATAATACCGTGATAATACTGATAACTGTGGTCACTAATCGTGATATGAAATTTGCATACTGTTTCATCTCTAAAGTATACTTTGTAATGCTTTATGCCTTGTATGTGAATCCATTCATTGTACAATGTTAATTAAATATCTGCCTTCTCAGACCAATTCTTGCTAGTCAACTCATTGCCTATTATTATATACAAGCAGGCATTAGGCAAAGTCAGATAAACATTTGAATAGGGTAATTGCTTAGTCTTATTACGAGTCGCATGTGAGGTATGTAGAATGTCATATATACACGTCAAATATTACTGTCCACTACAGTAAATGGTGACCCCAAATCCTCAGTCGATGGGGATTTCCACCAACCAACAATGGCGATCTATTCGATGTGTTTTGCCGCAGGGGAATATGATTTTATTCTGTTCTAGATTCCATCCATTATTAATCAACCTACCAGGGTGTTTACAAACACTACAGGAACAAGATCCACATGTATRGATCACATTTGTACTAATACGGTACAACTTTGTTCTAAAGCTATATCAGTACCCGTTGGATGCATTGATCACAATATAGTGGCTATATCCAGGAAAGCCAAAATTCCAACAGCCGGGCCTAAAATAGTATATAAGAGATCATACAAAAGATTTTGCTTGTGACTCTTACGTGGATGATGTTAAAAATATTTGTTGGTCTGATGTGATTAAAGAGGAGCATCCAGACGCTGCACTTGATGAATTTATGAAATTGCTTCTTCCAATTATTGATAAACATGCACCTGTTAAGAAACAGACTGTTAGAACTGTTAAGGCTCCATGGATTGATGAAGAATTGAAAAACTGTATGGGTGAAAGATGGGGCAAAAGGAGTGGCTAATAAGTCTGGCTGTACATCTGACTGGGTGGCTTACTGCAAATTGAGAATTTATGTGACTAAACTCAACAAAAAGAAGACACTGTATATGAAGCCAAGATCAATGATATAAAGAATGATGGAAAAACAGAGCACTTTAAATTAAATTATGGGCAGAAAGACAAATTCAACTCCATCTTTTCATCAAATCAGATGGCTGATTCATCACAAAACCATTTGATGTTGCCAATTATTTTAACAATTACTTAAATTGGCAAAGTTGGCAAATTTAGGCAGGAAATGCCAACAACGAACAGTGAGCCATTGTACTCATGCATAAAACATTAATAATGAAAGAAACACATTAAGTTGGAATTTTGTTAGTGTGGGAGAGGTGGYAAAATAATTGTTATTTATCAATAATGACACACCTGGCATTTACAACTTCGATGGAAAGCTACTGAGGATGGTAGCTGACTCTATAGCCACTCCTATCTGTCGTATRTTTAATCTGAGCCTAGAGGAAAGCCTTTGTCCTCAGGCCTGGAGGGAAGCCAAAGTCATTCCGCTACCCAAGAGTGGTAAAGCGGCCTTTACTGGATCTAACAGCAGACCTATAAGCTTGCTGCCAGCTCTTAGCAAACTGTTGMAAAAAATGCTATTTCTCTGTAAACAAATTAACAACAGACTTTCAGCATGCTTATAGAGACGGGAACTCAACATGTACTGCACTGACACAAATGACTGATGACTGGTTGAAAGAAATTGCCAATAAGAAGATTGTGGGAGCTGTACTGTTAGATTTTAGTGCAGCCTTTGATATTATTGACCATAACCTGCTGTTGAAAAAAACTTGTGCTATGGATTTTCAACCTCTAACATATTGTGGATTCAGAGCTATCTAATAGAACTCAAAGGGATTTCTTTAATGGAAGCTTCTCTAATGTCAAACATGTAAATGTGTGATGTAACGCAAGGCAGCTCTCTAGGCCCTCTACTCTTTTCTATTTTTACCAATGACCTGCCACTGGCATTAAACAAAGCATGTGTGTCCACGTATGCTGATGATTCAACCATATACACATCAGCAACCACAGCTAATGAAGTCACTGAAACCCTTAACAAAGAGTTGCAGTCTGTTTTGGAATGGGTGGCCAGTAATAAACTGGTCCTGAACATCTCTAAAACTAAGAGCATTGTATTTGGTWCAAATCATTCCTTAAGTGCTAGACCTCAGCTGAATCTGGTAATGAATGGTGTGGCTGTTGAACAAGTTGAGACTAAATTACTTGGTGTTACCTTCGATTGTAAACTGTCATGGTCAAAACATATAGATTCAGTGATTGCAAAGATGGGGAGAGGTCTGTCCGTAATAAAAGAGATGCTCTGCGTTTTTGACACCACACTCCAAAAAGCAAGTTSTGCAGGTTCTAGTTTTGTCTGATCTTGATTATTGTCCAGTTGTGTAGTCCAGTGCTGCAAGGAAAGACCAAGTTAAGCTGCAGCTGGTACCAGAACAAAGCGGTACGTTTTTCTCTTAATTGTAATCAGAGGGCTAATATTAATACTATGCATGCCAGTCTCTCTTGGCTAAGAGATGAGGAGAGACTGACTGCATCACTTCTTTTTATAAGAAACATTGTGTTGAAAATCCCCCATTGTTTGCATAGTCAACTTACACACAGCTCTGACACACAAACTTATCCCACCAGACATGCCAACAGGGGTGTTTTCATAGTCCCCAAATCCAGAACAAATTCAAGAAAACGTACAGTATTATATCGAGACCTTATCGCATGGAACTCTTCCATCTCATATTGCTCAAATAAACAGCGAACCTGGTTTAAAATAGATAATAGATAAAGCAACACCTCGCGGCACAAAGCCTCTCCCTTATTTGACCTAMATAGTTTGTGTGTATGAATTGATATGTAGGCTACGTGTGCCTTTTAAAAATGTACAGTGCCTTGCAAAAGTATTCACCCCACTTGGCATTTTTCCTATTTTGTTGCATTACAACCTGTAATTTAAATGGATTTTTATTTGGATTTCATGCAATGGACATACACAAAATAGGCCAAATTGGTGAAGTGAAAAAAATGACTTGTTTGATTGAAAAAAAATACAGAAAAGTTGTACATTCATATGTATTCACCCCCTTTGCTATGAAGCCCCCAAATAAGATCTGGTGCAACCAATTACCTTCGGAAGTCACATAATTAGTTAAATAAAGTCCACCTATGTGCAATCTAAGTGTCACGTGATCTCAGTATATATACARAKCTGTTCCGAATGGCCCCAGAGTCTGCAACACCACTAAGCAAGGGGCATCACCAAGCAAGCGGCACCATGAAGACCAAGGAGCTCTCCAAACAGGTCAGGGACAAAGTTGTGGAGAAGTACAGATGAGGGTTTGGTTATAAAAAAAATACCCCAAACTTTGAACATCCCACAGAGCACCATTAAATCCATTATTAAAAAAATMGAAAGAATATGGCACCACAACAAACCTGCCAAGAGAGGGCCACCCACCAAAACTCACGGACCAGGCAAGGAGGGCATTAATCAGAGAGGCAACAAAGAGACCAAAGATAACCCTGAAGGAGCTGCAAAGCTCCGCAGCAGAGACTGGAGTATCTGTCCATAGGACCACTTTAAGCCGTACACTCCACATGGCTGGGCTTTATGAAAGAGTGGCCAGAAAAAAGCCATTGCTTAAAGAAAACAATAATCGAACACATTTGCCAAAAGGCATCTGGGGGACTCCCCAAACATATGGAAGAAGGTACTCRGGTCAGATGAGACTAAAATTGAGTGTTTTGGACATCAAAGAAAACGCTATGTCTGGCGCAAATCCAACACCTCTCTTCACCCCGGGAACACCATCCCCACAGTGAAGCATGGTGGTGGCAGCATCATGCTGTGGGGATGTTTATCATCGGCAGGGACTGGGAAACTGGTCAGAATTGAAGGAATGATGGCCAGCGCTAAATACTACAAAATTCTTGAGGGAAACCTGTTTCACTCTTCCAGAGATTTGAGACTGCGATGGAGGTTCACCTTCCAGCAGGACAATGACCAGAAGCATACTGCTAAAGCAACACTCGAGTGGTTTAGGGGAAACATTTAAATGTCTTGGAATGGCCTAGTTAAAGCCGAGACCTCAATCCAATTGAGAATCTGTGGTATGACTTAGATTGCTGTACACCAGTGGAACCCATTCGACTCGAAGGAGCTGGAGCAGTTTTGCCTTGAAGAATGGGCAAAAATCCCAGTGTCTAGATGTGCCAAGCTTATAGAGACATACCCCAAGAGACTTGCAGCTGTAATTGCTGCAAAAGGTGGCTCTWCAAAGTATTGACTTTGGGGGGGAGAATAGTAATGCACGCTCAACTTTTCAGTTTGTTTGTCTTATTTCTTGTTTGTTTCACAAMAATATATATTTTTCATCTTCAAAGTGGTAGGCATGTTGTGTAAATCAAATGACACAAACCCCYAAAAATTCCAGGTTGTAAGGCAACAAAATAGGAATAATGCCAAGGGTGGTGAATACTTTTGRAAGGCACTGTAGTTCTGTCCTTGAGCTGTTCTTGTCTGATGTTCTGTATTATGTTTCATGTTTAGGAAGAGTAGCTGCTGCTTTTGCAACAGCTAATGGGGATCCTAATAAAATACCATCCTCCGACATGTAATGAACAATTCCTTCTGAAACGAACCTATTGAGTAGGTGTATAACTGATGTATTGGAAACCGCACACGGACACCGTGGTCCRATTTTATGTTATAAAGAGCTGCACATTTTGATGTGTCTTATTACATTGTATGTTTTCTGGTTAATGTATTTTTGAAATTGTACGTTAGGTTGTCTAGTTATAACATTCAGATGCAGTAGATGGTGTAGAATACAGTATATACATATGAGATGAGTAATGTAGGATATGTAAACATTAAAGTYMCGTTATTTAAAGAGACTTGTGATACCTTAAGTCTATTTAAGTGGCCAGAGATTTGAYTCTGTATGTTTGCAGCAGCGTCTCTATGTTAGTGATGGCTGTTTAACAGTCTGATGGCCTTGAGATAGAAGCTGTTTTTCAGTCTCTCGGTCCCAGCTTTGATGCAACTGTACTGACCTCGCCTTCTGGATGATAGCGGGGTGAACAGGCAGTGGCTCGGGTGGTTGTTGTCCTTGATGATCTTTTTTTCCTGTGACATCGGGTGCTGTAGGTGTCCTGGAGGGCAGGTAGTTTGCCCCCGGGGATGCGTTGTGCAGACCGCACTACCCTCTGGAGAGCCCTGCGGTTGTGGGCGRGGTAAGCAAATTGGAGTGGGTCTAGGGTATKAGGTACGGTGGAGGTGATATGATCCTTGACTAGTCTCTCAAAGCACTTCATGATGACAGAAGTGAGTGCTAAGGGGCAATAGTCATTTAGTTCAGTTACCTTAGCTTTCTTGGGAACAGGAACAATGGTGGCCATCTTGAAGAATGCGGGGACAACAGACTGGGATAGGGAGAGATTGAATATGCCCATAAACACACCAGCCAGCTGGTCTGCGAATGCTCTGAGGACGTGGCTAGGGATGCCGTCTGGGCKGGTAGCCTTGCGAGGGTTAACAAGTTTAAATGTTTTACTCACGTTGGCCATGGAGAAGGAGAGCCCACAGGCTTTGGTAGCGGGCCGTGTCAGTGGCACTGCATTGTCCTCAAAGCGCGCAAAGAAGTTGTTTAATTTGTCTGGAAGCAAGACAATGTCCACGACGGGGCTGGTATTCTTTATGTAATCTGTGATTGACTGTAGACCCTGTCACATATTTCTCGTGTTTGAGCTGTTGAATTGCGACTCTACTTTGTCTCTATACTGACGCTTTGCTTGTGTGATTGCCTTGCGGAGGGAATAGCTGCACTGTTTGTATTCGGTCATGTTTCCGGTCGCCTTGCCATGATTAAAAGCGGTGGTTTGCYCTTTCACTTTTGCGCGGATGTTGCCATCAATCCACGGTTTCTGGTTASGTAAGGTTTTAATAGCCTGCATTTGCCTCCTGCAGGGTGACGCAGCACGACACATCGYTCCAGAGCATCCCAAACATGCTCAATGTCTAGTGAGTATGCAGGCCATGGAAGAATTGGGACATTTTCAGCTTCCAAGAATTGTGTACAGATCCTTGCAACATGGGGCCGTGCACTATCATGCTGAAACACGAGGTGATGGCAGMGGATGAATGGCACGGATGAGTCACAGTATCTGTCCATTCAAATTGCCATTGATAAAATGCAATTGTGTTCGTTCTCCGTATCTTATGCCTGCCCATACCATAACCACACCATGGGGCACACTCTCCCACACAATGCTATACACGCTGTCTGCCATGTACAGTAGAAACCAGGATTCATCCGCGAAGAGCACACTTCTCTAGTGTGCCAGTGGCAATCAAAGGTGAGCATTTGCCCACTGAAGTTGGTAACGACGCCTAACTGCAGTCAGGTCAAGACCCAGTTGAAGACAACGAGCACACAGATGAGCATCCGGTTGGATGTACTGCCAMATTCTCAAAAATGACYTTGGAGGCGGCTTATGGTAGAGAAATTAACATTCAATTATCTGGCAACAGCTCTGGTGGACATACCTSCAGTCAGCATGCCAATTGTACGCTCCCRCAAAACTTGAGACATCTGTGTCATTGTGTTTTGACAAATCTGCGCCTTTTATTGTCCCCAGCACAAGGTGCACCTGTATAATTACCATGCTGTTTAATCAGCTTCTTGATATGCCACACCTGTCAGGTGGAAGGATTATCTTGGCAAGGAGAAATGCGCACTAACAGGGATGTACATTTCTGGGATCTTTTATTTCAGCTCATGAAACATGGGACCAACACTTTACATGTTGCGTTATATTTTGCTCAGTGCATAAGTCAGAAMTATGATGACGATATAAAGTGGGGACTTATTTTGTAGCCATGCATATCGTCACGCTCTCAAGGCAGCACCCTGAATACCATGTTGACGGAGGTATGCAGTCACGCTCTCGTCATGTTTTGCAGTAAGGTGTAGTTTTGCAGTTGGGTAGTGTTCCAAATGGCACCCTATTCCCTATATAGTACACTACTTTCGGCCCATGGGGCTCTGGTCAAAATTACTSCACCWTGTAGGTAGAAGGGTGCCATTTGGGKCACATTCTAAATCAAACTGTGTGAATCCAATCATGGACTTTGGTGTACTGCCCAGGCCAATAGCTAAAAGTAGAAGGCCTGGTTTGAATGCGTAAATGGTCTGCTACATCAACACACTGCAGGTTTTGAGCATAGTAGTAGTTTTGAGAAACGTTTGACTGCTTAAGTGGAAACTGAGCTCTGCCAGTGGAGAGTTGTCAGAATAGACTGTAGTGGAAACTACCACTCTAAATGACTATCCCAAACAGGCTGGACCAATGAGGGCTGTGGTGTGTGTGTGTGTGTGTGTGTGTGTGTGTGTGTGTGTGTGTGTGTGTGTATGAGTTCCAAAGAGGACTGCAAAGCCAAGTTGACAGGAAACCCACTAAATCAACTCAACCTCAAACTGTTGAGATTTTTTATACTGCATTTGGATATTTACTGTACATTATAGAGGTCTTGTTGTCACCTTTAGCTGACCAAAGAGCATAATGAATGTCATACATCATCAATTACAATACATATAATCACATTCAAATAAACTTTGAATCGTACTTAGACAGCTGTGTTTAGGTGCTTTGGACAAGGGTTCGGATGAGGTACTTTGGAGTTTTATTTGGAGAGTACCCTATCAAGACTGGAGATCTAAGCCTAGTCATTCTCTTACTTGCCTGCTCACCCTTCTACCCTGTCTCTATGATGGAGGAAGTCATCCACCCACCCTCCCTACCCCAATCAGCTCCTGGGGGACGTGTGTTTTGGCTGCGGCATGGACGATCAGTACACCCCTCCCCCACCATGGGATACACACACACACATTCCCCTTTCATACACAGTGAGATGAAATCCGGAACATGTGTTTGTGTCTGCACACAGTKGAGGCTTGCTGCACCAGGGGACCAGCAGACATCCTGAGTGCGATGAAGCCACGTGTGTGTGTGCGTGCTCCATGCATGCGTGTGAGTGAGTCATCCCAGGCCATTCCATGGTAAGCAGACAGGACACATGGGTGACAGACTGTCCGCAGCCGCCACGCCCCGCTATTCTTCACTTCCCTTGGCTCCACTTCACTTGTCCTCTCGGAACTTTACTCAGTCACCTGCTCTCTTTARCATCCCTCCCTTCRCTCCCCCTCCTTCATCCCTCTCCAAGGCTGRGTTCAAAATGGCACCATATTCCCTACATATTGCACTACTTTTGACTTGGCTRTGGCCAAAAGTAGTGCACTATWTAGGGAATAGGGTGCCATTTAGGGATCGAATGTTTAACTAACRCCTATTACYGGAGCACACTTCCTTAGCTGGCTCCAGTCAGTGGAACTTGGCCACTGTGATAGCAGACACACTGAACTTCACTTAGCTGCTACTACTATCCATTTGATCCACTTTCTCTTCGTGCACCACCCCAATTTGGTAAGCTCTCTAAATGTCAAGACGGCCCCCTCATGCAGTGCCAAAGGCAGAGAATTTGGTGTGAAGCAGTGTGCGTACGTGTGCCTGTTTGCCGATATGCCTACCTGAGTACTTAGTGTAGTGTGTGTGTACACGAGTGTTGGTAAGTTTATGTATGAGTATGAGTACGTGTATGTGATTTGCGTGCGTGCGCGCGTGTGTGTGTGTGTGGGGGATTAGCTACCTGCTGATGCTGCTCTTGCGGGACATTGTGTTGCTGGGGGAGGCAGGGGGCGTCTGGTAACTGTAGCTGTATTCGGATCCCTTTAGATCCAGGATCACCTGTTGAGTAGGGAGAAAAAAATTGTTTTAATGTGTGAGAATGAGTACATGGAACAGTGGGAATATCTAACACTGTGTGTGTGTGTGCGAGTATGTGGTTAAGTGTATTTGGGAAGGTATATTGATGTCTCTGTGTGTGTGTGGTGCGAACAAGTGTGTGTGTGTGTGTGTGTGTGTGTGTGTGTGTGTGTGTGTGTGTGTGTGTGTGTGTGTGTGTGTGTGTGTGAATCATCCAGCTTACCTGTTCGCTGGCGGGGGGCAGTTTGCTGGGCTCGGCCGTCAGGTTGCTCAGGTCTTCCAGGATGGTCTGCAGGTGGGTCACTTCTCCCAGCATGCTGATCTCATGATCCTGCACACACACAACCACAGATCAGACACACACAACCAATCACCAAAAACCACAGCGCTGCCCGTAACCACAGATCCCAGACACAACCATCAGTTACAAATAGCCCCTAGTAACAAGGCTTGGGCGGTATATCAGGGTAATTCGTTTTTCAATACCGTCAAAACTATTAATTTGAAGTTTTTCAAAACATGTGTATATTTGTAGCTATTTATTTAGTAAATACCAGCAGTCAACTTGTGCAATACGTTAGGAGATAAAGCAGATCGCATTATTTTACATTATGAAGCTTCCCATAGTTCCCCAGAACAGTTGAGCCAGTCACATGTTTGTAAATAAGACAACGAGACAAAGCGGGAGCAGGTGAGTCCAGCTGCGTATTTGACAAGGGTGACTTTTTATATTGAAAGTGAGTTTTTTTTTGCTTCAATAGAGCGATCAGGGAGGTGCAACTATAGRTTTCCTTCACAGAACGTACATTAGTGCAACACATTCAGCTGAAAATAGTTCATTTTGATCAGATGACAAAAGAAGAAGTGCAACCCTATTTGACTGGCAGCCACACAAGTAAATGAGCTTACAATGAAAAAGCAAGYTCTGCTTGACAAAAATGATGCATGGCCATCACATTTCTCCTCCCTCATCTTCATCTGCCCTAGTCCTTTCGGGAGACCAGCTAATCCGTTTACAAATTGTATCATTAGACGGTTCTACAGCTGGGTTTTCCATGGAACTCCATAGGCCAGCATAGGTGATCTAAGCCGAAGATGCGAAAAAAAAAAGGAAAAAAAAGAGTTTCCTGGTAATATAAATGCTTCTTTCAGTTCTTGGAATGTCCTTATACCATTACATCGCCACGGGCATGGATACCACATTGGGACCAGTGGGGCGATGTGAAAGGCAGTCCTCCAGATCGCAAGGCATTATTGTTAAATATTGGAGTCTGGGCGTGCGATTACGTTTCCTAGTTGCATAGTTTTTACATTTTATGCCAAACAGATATTGTGTGAGCAATAATAGGGCCAAAGCGTAGTTTACATTGAGATAGATCAATGAACATCACATCTTCCAGGGCAATGGGAGCCACCATATTTCTCGATTCTKAGCCAGGGAGCGGAAGAGTTATGTCTAAACCAATTTATACATTCGGGGAAATGCTAAAGCTTGGAAATAGAATTTAGAGTTTGGAACAGATAGCCCTCCAGCATCTTTCCCTCTCTGTAAATGTGTTAATTTAAATCTGGGATATCTTAACTTTCTATTACCATTCTGAAAATTCACTGTGGATTTTATCCCCATAGCCGGAAGGGGGAGACATAGGAAGCATTGAGCTCACAAAATTCAAACAGTGGCAATATATTAACTTTCGCAATAAACATTGTGCCGGGTGAGCGACTGGAATGTTAAGCCATCTACTGTGGTCTGATTGAATTTATTTGAGCGTTCTCTTTACGTTTTGGGCAATGTTTTAATCTAAAATAAATATATCGATTCCTACATTTTTAAAATGGGAAATGATTGGCATTCCATAAGAGATGGGGTCCTGTGCCGGGTTCTTAACGGGGAGTAGGTTAGATTTGGTGAGATTTATTTTAAAACGTGAAATGGAGCTGAATTTGTCTATAATCTTCAAAGCATTCGGGAGAGATTGAGATACATTGTCGAGGTAAAGTAAGATATCGTCGGCGTATAATGAGATGACGTGATCCATAGAATTTAGAGATATTGGTGTAATTTCTTTCAATTGTAGCACCCATTCTCCCTCAGGAAGTTGAAAGGATTTTGGCATGGCCCCTCAGACCTTTTACAGCTGCACCATCGAGAGCATCCTGACTGGTTGTATCACTGTCTGGCAACTACACTGCCCTCGACCGGAAGGCCCTACAGAGTGTGTCGCGGGAAGCCCAGCACATCACTGGGGGTAAGTTCCCAGGACGTACATGGCAGGRGGTGTCGGAGAAAGGCCACCAAAAATTGCCAGGCTCCATGCTCTCGTCCGGCAGGCGGTACCAGTGTATCAAGGCTCAGAACAACAGACTCCTAAACAGCTTCTATCCCCTGGCCATAAGACTGTTAAATGGCTAACAGCTACTGCTCTCCCACCGTCTATCCCCAGGTCTCTACCCACTAAGACAGCTTACACTCTTGTTTTTTTCCTGTTATTTTTCTATTTTGATATTGAATACTGCATTGTTGGGAAGGACTTGCAAGTTAAGCATTTCAATGTACGTGTGCATATGGCAAAACTGAAAATATTACTGTCTACGTCACAAATGGAACCCTATTCCCTACATAGGGCTCTCGTCAAAAGTAGTGCGCTATGTGGAACTGAGGCCTTGAGGCACTGACCGTCCAATCACCATCAAACATTGCCAGATTCACTCAATAGAGACTCTCTCTCATGTCAACAGTGTAAACAGCGTTGAACTTGCATGGCGTTACATCATGGGGTTCTGGGGCCTCCAACCTGTTCCAATCACTAAAACAGAAGCCAGAGACCTTTTATATGAAAATGGATCAACTTTAGCAGCTGAACATTCCAACTAGATCCTTGGGCCAGTCTAGGCCTAGGTAGTACTGACTGAGTCTGGGTCAGATGAGAGTATTAAGCCCTCACACATACAGTTTTGGCATGAATCATAAAGACTGATTTTGGATTATAATTATAACCACCCCAAAATCACATATTTGGCATGGATACTGATTCTAGATGAGAGGATAACCCCAGCACAGGTTTGACGTGAATACTGACTGAATCCGGATCAGATGAGACTAACTAACTCATGAACACATATTTGTCATGAACATAGACTGATTGTAGATCAGATGATAATAATAATAATAATATTATTATAACCTACTCACCAGCACAGGTTTGAGCATGCTGACAAAGGCGCAGTAACGGCCCCTCTCTTCGATGAGCGCCCGGCACACTGCCCTCTTCTCAGTCTCTTCCAGCACAGCATAGCGCACGTTCACCTCCTGCAGGGCGTTGTCCAGCTGCCCGCGCACCTCGTCCTTTCCTAGAGAAACACAGGGGGGAACCAAAGTTGACAGGCAGAGCAGACTGGCAAAATAACAGGCAAACAAAGCCAGCGGGCTGCTATAGCAAGTTAACAAAACTCAGGGTAGAAAACGATGCCCGAAACACGTTTGTTGAGGGGTGTGCATTTAAGTGATAATGCACGAGAAGACAGTGTTTGGAGTATATCTTGGCACGGGTGTTGCTAGGCCCGAAACTAAGTCGAGGGCAGGGAAACCGTGCCAATATATCCTCCAAACAACGGCYTCGAGGGCATTATCACTTTTATACAACCGGTTACCAATAGATTCAAATAATGATTGACATATTTGAATWAAAAATATTATTTTGATGAATTTATTCATACGATTTCATTCTTCCACGAGATATAGTCCCGACACAAATCTAGGGTTGCTACCCAAGCCGGCTGGTCGTTCGTTCAATTGGGTCTGTTTCCAGAGACGCGACCCAGTATTTCAGTCTTTTTGTTCTGTATCTATGAATGCAACCCAGTCGTTTGTTCTAAATGTTCTATTGCCATACTTGGCCACGTTCTCATGCTTGCTAGCTAGTCAACTACGGCTAACTTACTGTCACGTCAAACAGTGCAGCCAGAAAAACAACAAAGTAGCTGCTTTTGCATTTGTTTAAACTGTTTTCTAGTGACATTTAACAATGAGCTAATGATGCGCGATTTCACAAGGCATAGAAAATGTGCTCTCTCGTCAGGACACTGTTGTTCAGAGGAGCTAGCCAACAACAGTTAYCACAATCACTCCAAACTAGCTGCATTTTGTTTGACATGAAAGGCTGGAATGCGGTTTTAACCAATCAGCATCCAGGATTAGGCCCACCCATTGTATAATCTATCAATTTAATGAATAATATAGAAATATTTTGAGATCAACTTTCCTCTTAGTATCCCATTCTAATTGCTGGTCAGAGGTGTCTGTTATTTATCCCAAAACCTTTGAAGAGAAATTRAGACCGTGATTGAGAAACTAAAAACACACAGCTTTATATAGCCAAAGCATAGTACCTGCTATTGCATACTTTTGCCACAASAAAGCAGTATAACCTTGAAAATCTCTTTGTTTTGAATATCCTGTGTTTTCTATACACTGAGCATACAAACCATTGAGAACACCTGCTCTTTCCATGACAGACCTACCAAGTGAAAGCAATGATCCCTTTATTGATGTCACTTGTTAAATCCACTTCAAATCAGTGTAGATGAAGGGGAGGAGACKGGTTAAATAAGGATTTTTAAGCCTGGAGACAATTGAGACATGGATTGTGCATGTGGGCCATTCAGAGGGTGAATGGGCTGGACAAAATATTTAAGTGCCATTTGAATGGAGTATGGTAGTAGTTGCCAGGTGCACCGGTTCTAGTTAAACTGCAACGCTGCAGGGTTTTTCACACACGAGAGTTTACAGTGTGATTCAAGACTGGTCCACCACCCAAAGGACATCCAGTCAACTTGACAACTGTGGGAAGCATTGGAGTTAACATGGTCCACGATCCCTGTGGAACACTTTCAACACCTTGTAGAGTCCATGCTCCAACCCCAGCACCTACGTAAGAGGATACTACATAAGATACCACTCCTCTTCAACTGTTGTGTCAGTGTGCTCTCTGGGAAGATGCATGCTGCAGGCATGTCGAGAGCACGAGATGAACCGGAGTGAAGGCCAATGGCGAGCAGCAAAACGGATGTGTGTGTTGACAAACGCTGTGTGGTATGCAGGGGTCTATAAAGAGACTAGAGAGGGTGTGTYACTGCCTACTCATTTGTGTCCAGCTGCTACGACAACAGATTCCACATACAATTGGCTGTCAGGAAGAAAGGGAAGGGGGCTCTCGCTCTCTGACACATGCACCTCAATACTTCAAACACACCTTCCATATGCATGCATGCATGCACTTACCAATTACATAACACACACACACAGTAGGATAACTATACACACTCACACACAATAGGCTAACTGAATTCATTATCACATGTTCTAACTGGGCTCAGAAAGGAATACAAAAGCTGTTGGAAAGAGGGATCCAACAGGACCCTGAATAAAAGCCTTATGATAGAGATGAGTCCCTGGAGTAGGATTCAGGGTAGCAGGCCTGCCTCCATTAATAGACCTGAGTGTTTGCGTACCAAATTGCACCCWAAGTCCCTATATAGTGCACAACTTTGACCACTATCATGATCCCTGATTTCCTATTATGTGCTATGGTACCCAAAGCAGACAGCTCACAAGCGGCAAGCCCTACACCCTCCAATAATCCTCTCAAAAGACCAAGAAAATGGGTTCCAAATATAAAAACGCAAAGGCGCTGGATCTAACGTTTCCAAAATACACACTTCTTTCTAAATCTTGGTTGTAGTCACTGATATTTTCACGGTTAGACTGGTAAAATAGGCAAGGGTGAAGGTGCYATCTTGTCAGATCCGGTATGTTTTTGAGAGTTAACGGAATAAAAGACGCCTCCATTTTACATTTGCCATTTTGCAGATGCTCTTATTCAGAACAAATTACAGTTCGTGCTGTAACGATTTGGGTGTAGCTGGAGCAGAGGACAGCAGAGATGAGTAATAAAAGTAACTTTACTCAATAATATACATTCCATGAAGTAAATACCAAGCCCACACGAAAAGGACCGAWATACATAAAACAAACACYKASAAAAAAAACTGAGGGAAATCAGAGGGTTAAATAATGAAGATGTAATTGGGGAATTGGGGGGGGGGGGGGGGCTCCTGAGTGGCGCAGCGGTCTAGAGGTGTCACAGCAGTCCCTGGTTCAAATCCAGGCTGCATCACATCCGACCGTGATTGGGAGTTCCGTAGGGCGGCGCACAATTGGCCCAGCGCCATCCGGGTTTGGCCGGGGTAGCCCGCCATTGCGAATAAGAATTTGTTCTTAACTGACTTGCCTAGTTAAATAAAAAGAGAGCTGGCCAAAAGCAAGCACAGGTTACACCTGAAGCATGAGGACTTGCAGCTAGTTGTGAACTTCAACAACTACGCAGAGGAAAATGCAGTAGTATTACCAGGACGCCAACCAGGACACAAACACTGGTGGAAAGCTGCTGCCATCCCATGTGACAAAAGCAGTAGCAGTGTGGTGTTTCTACAAGGAATCGATGACAACACATGGTAAGTAAAGCAAAACAACACGTTTTGATTATTTAATTGGCCTCCAACATGATTGGCACTTTGCGATTGCTTGTGGAGGATGGTARGGTGCTGGTGGAAAGCTATGGCTGGCAACAACACCTGTCTCTGTACTTCAGGCCGCTGCCACAGTTCAAGCAGTACCAGCACTTCAGCTGAATATCATTTTCATTGCATGAGGTTATTATTCTTATCTAAACTTGGGCGGTGAATTGATGTTGTGCAAGGTTGTAATGTCTTCATTTTTTTTTGTTATTTCCTGTTTAACAACTGATGCTCTGGAGCTGTTGTCGCCAAGGAGCGTTCAAACMCAGTCGGGACCAGGTTTCAGCTGCTGCACAACGCTGACATCCTTCCTCCKATAGATGGTCTGCCTGTACATGCACCACCTGGAATGGACACAGCTAGAKAAACGCAATCTTCTTGAGATCATKWGGGAGTTTTGCGAAAAAGAGGCTATGGACATCACATGCRCTGCACCAAAGTCAAGGGCAGGACAGAAACAGGCTCTCCGAATATAGATACACAAGATTTGTATTATATATGGCAACAAATTCAACAGTAACATCACCTTTCCAAAATCGGATTCAGTATCGGCAGCCATATTGGATAATGTGAAAAGCAAAATGAGTGTGCCATTTTTGGGCACCTCTTCTAATATCAATTAATARATTACAAAGAGAAGCACTACAAAATGTGCCGCTTTAATATGCTACGTAACGGTTTCATCACTTTTTTGACACTAAGGCCCCAGAATACAGTTTGACCAAATCATGGTTTTAGTAGCCAAAAATATTTTGACGTTTGGAGTGAGATGAGCTTGTAGAATGTGCAGCTCGTAACTATGCAACCAATACAAATTTTACTCGCACAGCCAAGTCACAAGGTTAATCAAATGTGACTAAATGGTCGCAGTCTGGAGCCCTGGGTATCCAAATATTCATATGCTAGTTCTGCTTTGCGACACCAATAACTTTCTCAGTCGTCATGGTGTGGTCTACAAAGACTTCAATTCTCAAAGACGACAGAAGCTCAATTCATAGTTCAGAGCTGCAGATCTGCGATAGTCARGACATCATTACTGGCCATGCATTTAAAAGTCAGAATGGGGAGGTGGATTATCACGTTTAAGCTTTTTGCTAACTAACAAGGTAAGATTGTCGTTATTGTCATCGAATTTTACATCTGGGGGAAAATGTATTTATCTTTACAGCCTCTCACTACGGAGACCAAGAAAAAAGTCCTCAGCTAGAGCTACACAACCACAACCTGGCTGAAACGATACCGTCTACGGGAGAGGAACATTGAAGGTGTGGTGTGATGGATTGGCGAAGAGGGGCACCGTAACAGCTGCGGGTGTGGACAAACCACATTGTCTCCTTTCACAAAGCCAGCTGTGTTAAGGTAACCTGAACCTCGGTAATGACTGTTCCGCTGCTCGCTGCTTTGAATCACACTTTCTATTTAGGTGTAGTCCAATCCCCCCCCCTCCCTCCCTCAAAATGCTTAGGCCACATTGCTACGGGTGTTTCCCTCTTATCTGGGCCAGAGAGTGTCACATCACACAGTACTTAAGAGAGTTTGAAACAGACACCCGTACCTTTCTTAACCTTCTTCTGCAGCTTGATTGTATCTGAGGATTTCTTCTTTATGTCTGCTCTGGCCTTCTTGTATTCTGCATTGGGAAGACATGAGGGGATAAAGTCTCAGTGAAATGAGTCGGATAACTCAGACGTTTCATAATTGTATGCATGTACGCCTATTTGRGTATGTACGSTCTCCTACCTTTGGCATGGTCCTTGTCCAACTGACTGGCCACCTTCTTCCACTCCTCAATCTTCAGCTCCAGGGGGCTGATCAGGGTATCTGTTAGTGCCCTACAGTGAAACCCAATAGACCAGCCGTTACATTACAGTGAAAAATACAGTGGTTCACCTGGAATCTTCTCCAGACTAGTTGATACGATTCAACTTCATCAAATTCTGAATTATCAATGGAAACAAAGCGGGGCTTTTTTTCAGGTCGATGACTGATCCATCTAAGTAATTGTTATTGATAGGCGGGTGGTCATAAACTAGATTAACCAGGTAATCAAAACACCATAGCTTGTGAAGAAAAGCAATTAGACTGAYCATTGTCTCAGGTAGGCTGTGAACTCCTATCTTCACATACCCGACATAGCTCCATGTCATGAAGCCTGAGCTGATCAGCCATGACAGGTTAGCACACAATATGTGTTTAAACTTGTGAGATAGCACTGTTAACACTTTCACATCACTGCGCCCAACACACAGGGTGACTGGGGAAAACTAGGCCAAGCTGATGATGAAAGAAATCTTAGTAATACATCTTATAGGTTAAATCAGAAGTCTGTTAGTTTCCCTTCCCTCTACTGTCTAACGGCCTATTCAGAGCTGAGCCCATATCTGGGTTGGGCCTATGTACAGTAAGGTCAATGGGATCATTGGGATTTTGGTGTCAGTCCTTGTTAATTTCAACTGAGGCTGGGCGGTCAATGAGTTGACATTGCGTAATCCATTSAAATAAAGACAATGAAGCATGTCAGAAGGAGACTGATGGAAATTATAGAGGGAGAAATAAGAAAATATGGAACGAGACACTGCCAGGACTTACACCAAATCCTAAAACTGCAACAGTGTTCAAAACTTTCACGTCAGGTGTAGCGAGCCTCGTTAAATAAAAAATWAAATGAAGACTGAAAAAGAAAAGCGAGTAAATTATCCTAAAGTAGCAGCTCAGAAGAGGGGGAAAGTAGGCTGCAGCCTGGGCTAGCGTATAGGCACACCCTTTTCACAGTACCATCTTGACCCAAACCATACTCTGCTGGCTCTGATATTTTATTTTCACATTGTCAATTCCGGGCATGGTTCCAGCAACTATGGTTAATGTGTAACCAGGCCAGCTCAGTAGAGCTCGGCCCGGCTTAGTACCGTGCAAATGGTACCAGAGCAACAATCCAATCTCTCATCCACCCACAGCCGAAGTCCCATTATAACCATGTGTCAGGCTTCGAGAGAGCACTGGCTGTAAGTACAATCAATTCTCAGGGTGATTTTACATTACAAAATGTTKATTTGTCTGTCTCATCGGTGCACTGAGAGCAACAGAAAGGACCCTAAGCAGAGCCTGGATGGATTTACTGGGGCTGAAGTAGGCAGGGGAAATTGGGTTCAGGATAGTAGCGTGAGGCGAGCCTGCTGTTATCCACTTGGGCTTTAATTGCAGAGTTAGCCAGGGTCATAATCCTAGAAAAGGGACAGCGCTCTGTGGTTTCTGGAGGAATGCCCGATATAGTGCCTTCAGAAAGTATTCACACTCCCTGATTTTTTTCAATTTAATGTGTTACAGCCAGAGCTTAAAATTGATTAAAAATGAGATGTCTTCACTGGCCCACACACACACTACCCCATATGTTCAAAGTGGAATTGTCAACACTGCAGGAGTTGTTTATTTTGCTTTATTCCGGGACAATGTGGAAAGTCTGAACTTTCAATGTAGCAACTGTTTGCTTTCAGAGGACTATGGAAGGCGAAGTGGCTACTCTTAGCAAACAAGTAACGAACTTACACAAGCTACTGMGGAATCCACGCCCGCCCACTTGTTCCTTTCTCTTCTACCCCAGTAGCCGGACGCCGCTCTGGCCTGATGGAAGTGTCGCCACCATGTCTCTGCYGGGATCCCTCCCTGAAGGGGTCGCCCGCTTCCTTGAAGAATGGAGTTAGTAMGATGCTCCTGTCCTGGAGGACTTGGTCGAAGTTCCTGTTCTCGATCCTACCAACTAGCCATAGAGATATGTCACTCGCCGTGGAAGTCGAACACAGCRGGGGCCTCCTCGGCGAAGGTAAGCCCGGACACAGACGAGAAACAGCTTCACCGCACTTGATCCAGAGGATCCGGATCCTTCCCTGGGGGCTTTCGAGATTGGATCCGGAAGTACCTGCGCCTTTGTCCTCTATTCTGTCTCCATCTCTGGTGGCTTCTACCTCGGGTTCAGATCTTCAGAGCTCACCCCCTCATTATGACAGTGAGGCTATCTTAAGACTCCGGCACATTCCTCATCCACAATGGATACTAGAGCTGTCTCGGGTCCATTGGGCCCCACAGTCATCTAGGGGTTTGCGAAACCTCGAGGCGAAAGAACGGCCGGACCTCCTCAGCAATTGCACAAACTGTCGTCATCAGCAGCTCTAGGGTAAGAAAAATCTTGATTCCCGGTGCAAAAACCCTGTGCTATCCTGGAGCACGACTACAAGACATTACAAGGATGCTTCCGACTGTTCTATGACAGCTGCCAGGAGCTGACGCTGTCSTAGTCCACGTGGGGTCAAACAACATTAAGAGGGCTAGCTCGGAACAGCTGAAAATGAATTTTAAAAAGGACTGATTCTAGCTCTGAAAGATTCCAGAAAGTGGCCAATTATTTCAGGTCCGGTACCATCGTTGGGCCGCAGGTGTGAAAGATTCAGCAGGCTACTGGCATTTTACACCTGACTAAAATATTACTGTAGCTCTTTTTGAATAACTTCTATGGGAAACTTTGACACCTTCTGGAAACAGAAGATGCTCTACAGGAATGACGGAGTCTATCCAAATAATCTTGGCTCCTGGATTAGATAATCCAGTTTAGATCATCCCTACCATTGTGTCGCTGCGTTGTCATACTGCTGTAGCAAATGTATATTATCCCATGTGCGTTGGCAGTCACAATGTAACTAACCTAATTTTATGTRCCTCTAACTCCCCTGAATGCCTTTGTCATTCCTACAGCTAACGTATACAGCAATCATGTGCCTATGAACCAGATMTATACTGTTAGCACTGAGGTGGTGTGCCCTAGTAGAAATTCCACTGTGTGCAGCTAACACGGCACTATCAGCTCAAACATAAATAAATAACAAATATATAAACATAACATTGTCATGTCTACTTCTGATAAGCTTCCCAGTAAAGCAATAAAAACAATCAAGCATTGCAGAAAAGTGCAAAAATAGCCCACAAGGTGCATGAAATCAATAACTTGCTAGTAACAGATGACATTCATATTCTGGCTCTCTCCGAAACGCACTTAGATAATACCTTTGATGATACAGTGGTAGCAATACGTGGTTATAACATCTACCGAAAGCGGTGTTGCGATCTATATTCAGAGCCACATTCCTGTTAAGCTTAGAGAGGATATGTTAAATACTGATGAAGTAACATGGCTACAGGTMCAACAGCCTCACCTAAAGCCCATTCTGTCTGGGAAGCTGCTACAGACCACCAGGTGCTAACAGACAGAATATGGATAATGTGTGAGAAATGCATAATAAATGTATGCGATATCAACAGAGAGGAATATTTTCTGGGTGACCTTAATATTGACTGGCTTTCATCAAGCTGCCCACTCAAGAAAAAGCTTCAAAATGTAACCGGTGCCTGCAACCTGGTTCAGGTTATCAGTCAACCTACCAGGGTATTTACAAACAGCACATGAATGAAATGTATTGATCACATCTTTACTAATGCTGCAGAAATCAGCTGTAAAGCAGTATCCAAATCCATAGGATGTAGTGATCACAATATCATAGCCATATCTAGGAAAACCAAAGTTCCAAAGGACGGGGCCTAATATAACGTATAAGAGGTCATGCAAAAAGTTTTGTAGTGATTCTTTGTTGATGATGTAAATAATATTTGCTGGTCAGTTGTGTGTAATGAGGAGCAACCAGACACTGCACATGACATTTATGAAATTGCTTATTTCCATGGATTGATGAGGAATTTAAAAAATGGTATGGTTGCGAGGAACGGCAAATAAGTCTGGCTACACAAACGTACTTAAAATTGAGAAATCCTGTGACTAAACTGAATAGAAACAAGAAGAAACCAAACTATTAAACAATGATAAATGACAAAGACTGATAGTAAAAAGCATTAAGAGCACCTTAAATGAAATTTTGGGYAAAAAGGCAAACTCGACTCCATCCAATGAATCATTGCATTCATCATAAAACCCACAGATTATTATTATTTTTTTAATTGGCAAGATCAGCAAACTTAGGCATGACATGCTAGCAACAAACGCTGACACTACACATCCAAGTACAACTGACCAAATTATGAAAGACAAGTATTGTAATTTTGAATTCTGAAAAGTGAGTATGAAAGAGGTGAAACAATTGACACTCACCACCTGGATTTGGTCTTATGTAGCAAAATGTGAAATGTTTTTTTTATTTTATACATTGGATAAAAGTAGAGACTCAGAGCTATAAAATGGTATATCAGAAACTGCATTTGAGGAACAATCGGAAAGTAATTCTGCTTTGAAAGTTGATCAACTTGTAACCTCACTTTTGAGAAACTGGCCTTTTAATGTTTTGGTARCTAGTGAAGAMCTCTTCTTTGTCTACACCCATTCAACAGCGTTCACACCCTCTTGAYCTTTAGACCCACCCATCTCGTTTCGCTCTCGGAGKGTTCAGATCGCACACTTGACGCTCTGGCCGATGATTTGTTTACCTCTGGATAACATGAAACAGCCTAACCAGCTGTGTTGGCAACAATTTCATMACYCTTTTTTTTGTAGACTTTTACTGACACCGGCCATATTCAACAGGTATTGTACACACGTCACAATGTTAGCTAGTTAAACAACAATGAACAGAGCCAACAATGCCAGTGCTGGGAGCTAACCAACCAGGTTGAATGTTAGCTAGCTAACATTAGGCTCTACCTAGAAAAGCAAATGGCTCTGGGATACAAATAATAACGTCAGCTAGGGAGCCAGCCAGCTAACGTTAGCTAGCTAACAGTACACGTCAGCTTAAGGCATATAGCTTGCTAGCTAGGTAAACAACGTTTAAGATCACAGACGTCYCGTAACGTTAMCTAATGAATGGCTCTGGGAAAAGAATAACATCAGCTAGCTAGCTAACAGTACACTTTAGCTTGAAATGAAACCACTTTGTCAAAATAGAAATGTGTAAAATCTAAAAATGTAGCTAGCTAATGCTGGACTATCATCATCAGTGGATTTAGAGTATGATAGCTAAAGAGATGGAGAAAACACCTGTCTCCGGATTACATCTTCAAACTAAGGGCAACCGTGGTATGGCATTCCTGATAGGGAGACGTGTCCATCAAAAAGATGTAATCCGGAGACATGTGTTTTCTCCATCTCTTTAACTATCATACTCTAAATCCACGGATTTCAAAACTTGATCCTCCAGAAAGTGGTGAGCCACACTTACGCAGCTCCACTACACAATGCATAAAAAAAAGCTGTGTTCGACAGGATTACCAACACAGACTGACCTGGCAAATAGACAGAAGCCTTCTACATGGCAGACCAATCCGAACTCCTCTCTTGGCATGCCCAAACCACTCATTATCTCAGCCAATCATGGCTATAGGGAAGGTTGCTCWCTTTTTCTGTGGCTTAACTTCTTATGGCTGCAGGGGCAGTATTGAGTAGCTTGGATGAAAGGTGCACAGAGGTGCCCATAGTAAACTGCCTGCTCCGCAGTCCCAGTTGCTAATATATGCATATTATTATTCGTATTGGATAGAAAACACTCTGAAGTTTCTAAAACTGTTTGAATTATGTATGTGAGTATAACAGCACTCATATGGCAGGCAAAAACCTGAGAAGTTCCACTTCCTGTTTGAATTTTTTCTGAGGTGCCAGATTTTCAACCAAGCTCTCATTGAAATTACAGTGAGATATTGATTTGAGTTTTTTCACTTCCCTACTGCTTCGCTAGATGTCAACAGTCAATAGAACTTTGTCTGATGACTAATGTGAGGGGGGCCGAAGGAGACAGGAATTAGTCAGGTCTGCCACGAGCTGACATGCTTTCACATGCGCGTTCACATGAGGACCTCCGTTCCACCGCTCTTCTGAAGTCAATCTAATTCTCCGGCTTGTGAACGTTATTCAAGATGTATGTTAACAACTTCTAAAGATTGATTCAGTACATTGTTTGACTGTTTTCTATTGACTGTTACGGAACTTTTGGACATTTCGTCACGTTATAGTGGACGCGCTTTGTGACTTTGGAATTGTTTACCAAACGCGCTAACTAAAGTAGCTAGGGACATAAATAGCTTCACAAATACAATGCTGATTCTATGCATTTGGATTCGGATGTAAGTATTTTTGTGAATGAATCATCAGTATAGATTATTGATGATTTGCTTTTCTGTGAAGTTATTTTGAAATCTGACACAGCGGTTGCATTAAGGAGAGGTATATCTATAATTCCATGTGTATAACTTGTATTATCATCTACATTTATGATGAGTATTTTCTGTTGAAACGATGTGGCTATTGCAAAATCACTTGATGTTTTTGGAACGTAGTGAATGTAACGCGCCAATGTAAACTCAGATTTTTTGTTATAAATATTTAACTATCAAACAAAACATGCATGTATTTGTGTAACATGAAGTCCTATGAGTGTCATCTGATGAAGATAATCAAGGTAGTGATTATTTTTTTCTATTTCTGCTTTTTCTGACTGCTATCTTTCGCTGGAAAAATGGCTGTGCTTATTGTGGTTTTGTGGTGACCTAACAATCGTTTGTGGTGCTTTCGCTGAAAAGCCTATTTGAAATCGGACACTTTGGTGGGATTAACAACAAGATGACCTTTAAAATGATATAAAACACATGTATGTTTGAGGAATTTTAATTATGAGATTACTGTTGTTTGAATTTGGCGCCCTGCACTTTCACTGGCTGTTGTCATATCGATCCCGGTAGCGGGATGCAGCGAAATGTAACAATTTTATTCGTATTTAAGTTTGTTATTAAGGCACATGAAAGTTCACATGGTCGAGAAGGCATTTATGCCACAAAAAAAGCATTTTGATAAAAAAAAATGTTTGCTTCTCCTGTGAAGTTGTGACTTGCGACATAAGCCTAGTTTCCTAAATTGGGTCACAATTATTGTTGTATATCAACAARGACAAGTCACCAGGGTCTGACAACTTGGATGTTAAATTACTGAGGATAACAGCAGACGATACTGCCACTCCTATTTGCCATATCTTCAATCTAAGCCTACAAGAAAGTGGGTGCCCTCAGGCCTGGAGGAAGCAAAAGTCATTCCGCTACCCAATAATAGTAAAGCCCCCTTTACTGGCATAAATATCCYACCAATGTATCTTACCAACCCTTAGTAAAATTTTTGGGGAAATGGTGTTTGACCAGATACAATGCTATTTTAAAGTAAACAAACTGACAGACTTTCGGCACGCTTATAGGGAAGGACAATCAACATGCACGGCCCTTACAGAAATGATTGGCTGAGATAAATTGATGATAAAAAGATTGTGGGATCTGTTTTGTTAAACTTCAGTGCGGCTTTTGACATTATCGACCATAGTCTGCTCCTGGAAAAACACGCGTTATGGCTTTACACCCCCTGCTATATTGAGGATWAAGAGTTGCCGGTCTAACAGAACACAAAGGGGGTTCTTTAATGGAAGCCTCTCAAACATAATCCAGGTAAAAACAGGAATTCCCCAGAGCAGCTTTCTAGGCCCCTTACTTTTTTCAATCTTTACTAACGACATGCCACTGGCTTTGAATAAAAGGCATGCGGATGACCCAACACTTTACAAGTCCGCTACTACAGCGAGTGAAATTACCACAACACTTAAAGAACTGCAGTCAGTTTCAGAATGGAAGGCAAGAAATTAGTTAGTCCTAAATATTTCAAAAACTAAAAGCATCGTATTTGGGACAAATCATTCACTAAACCCTAAAACWCAACTAACTCTAAGATAGGAAGAAGTCTGTCCATAATAAAGCGCAGCTCTGCTTTTTTAACAACACTATCAACACGGCAGGTCCTAGAGGCGCTAATTTTGTCGCACCTGGACTTCTGTCCAGTCGTGTGATCATGTGCCACAAAGAGGGACTTAGGTCAGGGCAGCACAGCTGGCCCTTAAATGTACACAGAGAGCTAACAATGATATGCATGTTAATCTCTC
>NC_036851.1:3151905-3152934 GCF_002910315.2 Salvelinus sp. IW2-2015 | reverse complement strand
ACATAGAGCCATGACTACATGGGACTCTATTCCACATCAGGTAACTGATGCAAGCAGTAGAATCAGTACAAAAAAATAAAATACACCTTATGGAACAGCAGGATTGTGGCAACACACAGGCACACGCACTCTACACATGGATTTTGTAATGTAGATATGTTGTAGTAGTGTAGTGGTCTGGAGGGCAAACACTTCATGTGTTGTGAACAGTGTTATGAAAAGTAATYTAAGATGTTTTATTGTATATAACTGCCTTAATGTGGTGGACCCCAGGAAGAGTAGTTGCTGCCTTGGCAGCAGCTAATGGGGAGAGTTAATACAAACAKTCAGGGATTTCACTATGAAGGCCAATGGTGACTTTAAAACAGTTAACAGTGTAATGCTTGTGATAGCACAAAACTGAGTATGGATTAACATTGTTGTAATTCCACAACACTAACCTAATTGACAGAGTGAAAAGAAGGAAGCCTTCTTCCAAAACATGCATCCTATTTGCAACAAAGCACTGAATACAAAGTGTTATGTTTGGGGCAAGTCCAATACATTACCACTCTCCATATTTTCAAGCATAGTGGTAGCTGCATCATGTTATGGGTATGCTTGTAATCATTAAGYACTGGGGAGTTTTTCAGGATAAAAAAAAGAAACGCAATAGAGCTAAGCACAGGCAAAATCCTAGAAAACCTGGTTCAGCCTGCTTTCCAAAAGACACTAGGAGATGAATTTACCTTTCAGCAGGACAATAACGTAAAACACAAGGCCAAATCTACACTATAATTGCTTACAAATAAGACAYTGAATGTTCCTGAGTGGACAGTTTTGACAAAACTACTTAGTCTATGGCAAGATCTGAACATGGTTATCTAGCAATGATRAACAACCAATTTGACAGAGCTTGAAGAAATGTTTAAATAATAAAATGGGTAAATGTTGGACAATCCAGGTGTGGAGAGCTCTTAGAGACATACCCAGAGACTCACAGCTGTTATCGCTGCCAAAAGTTATTCTACAAATATACAGTATTATTCT
>NC_036851.1:3141813-3150805 GCF_002910315.2 Salvelinus sp. IW2-2015 | reverse complement strand
GCTGCTGCTAGTCACTTCACTCTTACCTAGATAATCAAAAGTCAGTGGACACCAGTTCGATGAACAGCTCATTCCAAAACCATAGGCATTAATATGGAGTTGGTCCCCCCTTTGCTGATATAACAGCCTGCACTCTTCTGGGAAGGCTTTCCACTAGATGTTGGAAGGGACTTTCTTCCATTCAGCCACYAGAACATTAGTGAGGTCTGGCACTGATGTTGGGTGATTAGGCCTGGCTCGCAGTCAGCGTTCCAATTCATCCCAAAGGTGTTCGATGGGGTTGAGGTCAGGGCTCTGTGCAGGCRAGTCAAGTTCTTCCACACCAATCTAGACAAACCATTTCTGTATGGACCGAGCTTTGTGCACGGGGGCATTGTCAAGCTGAAACAGGAAGGGCCTTCCCCTAACTGTTGCCACAATGTTGGAAGCACAGAAACGTCTAGAATGCCATTGTATGCTGTAGCGTTCACTGGAACTAGCGGGCCTAACCCCAACCATGAGAAACAACCCCAGACCATTATTCCTCCTCCACTAAACTTTACATTTGGCACTAAGCATTCAGGCACGTAGCATTATCCTGGKATCTGCCAAACCAGATTGTCCGTCGGACTGCCAGATGGTGAAGTGTGATTCATCACTCTAGAGAACGTGTTTCCACTGTTCCAGAGTCCAATGGCGGCAAGCATTACACCACTCCAACCGARGCTTGGCTTTGCGCATGGCGTTCACAGGCTGTGTGAGGCTGCTCAGACACAGACACCCTTATCATGAAGCTCCTGACGAACAGTTATTGTGCTGACGTTGTTTCCAGAGGCAGTTTGGTAACTCTGTAGTGAGTGTTGCAACCGAGAACAGACGAWTGTTACACGCTACGCTCTTCCACACTCGGCAGTCCCGTTCTGTGAGCTTGTGTGGCCTACCACGTCACGGCTGAGCCGTTGTTGCTCCTAGACGTTTCCACTTCCCATTAACCGCACGTACAGTTGACCGGGGCAGCTCGGCAGTAATTTGACAAACTGACTTGTTGGAAATGTGGCATACTATGATGGTGTCACATTGAAAGTCACTGAGCTCTTCAGTAAGGCCATTCTACTGCCAATGTTTGTCTATGGAGATTGCATGGCGGTGTGCTTGATTTTATACACCTATAAGCAACTGGTATAGCTGAAATAGCCAAATCCACAAATTTGAAGGGGTGTCCACAGACGTTTGTACATATATAATGTAGCTACCTCAATTACCTCATAACCCTGCACATCGACTCGGTACTGGTACTCCCTGTACAGTGTATTCGGAAAGTATTCAGACCCCTTGACATTTAACATTGTTACGTTACAGCCTTATTCTAAAATGGACTAAATAAAAAGCCCTCAGCAATGTACACACATTACCCCATAATAACAAAGTGAAAAAAGTTGACATTTTTGCAAATGTATTCAAAATCAAAAAGTGAAATTCTATTTACATAGTATTAAGACAATTTGCTGAGACTCAAAATTGAGCTCATGTGTATCCTGTTCGCATTGATCATCCTTGATGTTTCTACAATTTGATTGGAATCCACCTGTGGTAAATTCATTTGATTGGACATGATTTGGAAAAGCATACACCTGTCTATATAAGGCCCCACAGTTGACAGTGTATGTCAGAGCAAACACCAAGCCATGAGGTRGAATAAATAGTCCATAGCGCTCCAAGACAGGATTGTGTCGAGGCACAAATCTGGGAAAGGGTACCAAAACATTTCGGCAGCATTGAAGGTCCCCAAGAACAGTGGCCTCCATCATTCTTAAATGGAAGAAGTTTGGAACCACCAACACTCTTCCTAGAGCTGGCCTCCCAGCCAAACTGAGCAATCGGGGGAGAAGGGCCTTGGTCAGGGAGGTGACCAAGTACGTGATGTTCACTCAGACAGAGCTCTAGAGTTCCTCTGGGGAGATGGGAGAACCTTCCAGAAGGGCAACCATCTCTGCAAAACTCCACCAATCAGGCCTTTATGTTAGAGTGGCCAGACGGAAGCCACTCTTCAGTAAAAGGCACATGGCAGCCCACTTGGAGTTCTCCAAAAAGGCACCTAAAGACTCTCAGACCGGTTGGGATGGTGTTCGTCGGCTTGCAAGCCTCCCCCTTTTTCCTCCAAATATAATGATGGTCATTATGGCCAAACAGTTATATTTTTGTTTTATCAGACCAGAGGACATTTCTCCAAAAGTACGATCTTTGTCCACGTGTGCAGTTGCAAACCYTAGTCTGGCTTTTTTAATGGGGGTTTTGGAGCAGCGGCTTCTTCCTTGCTGAGCAGCCTTCAGTTAGTCAATATAGACTCGTGTACTGGGATATAGATACTTTTGTAACCGGTTTCCTCCAGCATCTTCACCAAGAGTCCTTTGCTGTTCTGGGATGATTTGCACTTTTCGCACCCAAGTACGGTTCATCTCTAGGAGAAAGAACGATCTCCTCCTGAAGCAGTAGTACACTGCGTGGTCCCATGGTGGTTATACTTGCGTACTATTGTTGTACAGATGAACGTGGTACCTTCAGGCGTTTGGAAATTGCTCCCCAAGAATGAACCAGACTTGTGGAGGTCTAAAAATAATTCTGGGGTCTTGGCTGATTTCTTTTGATTTTCCCATGATGTAAGCAAAGAGGCATGAGTTTAGAAGGTAGGCCTCGAAATACATCCACAGGTACACCTCCAATTGACTCAAATGTTGTCAATTAGCCTATCAGAAGCTTCTAAAGCCATGACATCATTTCTGGATTTTCCAGCTGGTTAAAGGCACAGTCAACTTAGTGTATGTAAACTTCTGAACCACTGGAATTGTGATACAGTGAATTATAAGTGAAATAATCTGCTGTAAACAATGTTGTGTAAAAATGACTTGTGTCATGCACAAAGTAGATGTCCTAATCGACTTGCCAAAAACAGTTTGCTAACAAGAAATTTGTGAAGTGGTTGAAAAACAAGTTAATGACCCAACCTAAGTATGTAAACTCCGACTTAAACTGTTTATACTGCGATCATGTGACAAATCATGTGACACTTAAATAAAGTCCACCTGTGTGCATCTAACTCATTCTGTGGACTTCTGAAAGTAATGGTTGCACCAGATCTTATTCAGGGCTTCATAGCAAAGCGGTGTGAATACATATGCACGCACCACTTTAAGAAAACATGTTCACTTCACCAATTTGGACTATTTTGTTCTATGTCCATGACGTGAATACCAAAATGAAAATCAATTTAAAATAAATTACAGGCTGTAATGCAACAAAAAAGGAAAACGCCAGGGGGTGAATACTTTTGCACGCACTGTATACTCCTATATATAGCAATGTTAGTTTTACTCTTTATTTGACATTTGTTATTCACTGTCACTATTTCAATTGTTTTTATTTTGTCTTTAACTCTGCATTTTTGGAAAAATTCTCTAAGTAAGCATCCACTGGTTTAGTCTACGAAGCATGTGACAAATAAAATTTGATTTGGTCTGAAATGTTAAAGATGGCAGTATTATGCGCCAACCGCATATGAAAGATCTCAAACAAATAGGAAACAATGACATTGGAGATGATTTGCTTTGCCCTATGACTGTTGTAATACCCAATCAAATGTCTCCCAGAAACCATGATTCACAGTTCCATRACTTACGTGGTGAAGAGCTTCAGTTTGGACTCGATGCTTCTGTGCCTCATGCACATTCTCGTCAAGGCTGAGCCAATCTCTTTTGTCGCCCCTGGAAAACAATGGAACAAAAAGACAACAAACCTATCAATTAACAAACCTTGACAACAACAATGCCATATTACAAGTGTGTTGAAGCAAGGAAAGTTAAGCATGGACTCAAATGACAAAACCATTTAAGAAGAATCCACAGCTTTTTCTACGCTATCATGGTCTCACAAAAGCAGTACACTTAACACAAGTGTCAACGTGCACAGGATACAACAGGTGTAAAACTGTACAGTGAGAGATCTTCCAACAATGCAGTGATGATGATAATACAAATAAAAAATACTGTGATAAAAAATAAAAACCGGAACTACGACGCGATTTAGAAACACGAGAATGCAAGTATATACAGGTCAATGCCTGTACCTTATTCAATGTGAAGGGGTACTAGAATGGTTGAGGTGGGTTTATAAGTGACTGGTAGTAGGATCCAACTGTAAACAGAGCTGAAAAGTGAATGGTAGCAGGAGTATAAAAATACTTATGTTAATGTCAGGGCTCAAAAGAGCTACAGTTTTACTTGAAAATGTGCCTAAATATACACACACACACAGTTGAAGTTAGAAGTTTACATACACAGAGTTTGGAGTCATTAAAACTCATTTTTCAACTACTCCACAAATTTCTTGTTAACAAACTATAGTTTTGGCAAGCCGGTTAGGACAACTACTTAGCGCATGACACAATCCCGCAGGTGAAGAAGCTGGATATGGAGATCCTGGGCTGGTGTGGTTCAATATAGTCTACAATTATTAGGCCGATTGGACGTACTGCCAAATTCTCTAAAATGACCTTGGCAGAGAAATTAACATTAAATTCTCTGGCAATAGCTCTGCCGATTGCACACTACCTCAAAATGTGAGACATCTGTGGCATTGTGTTGTGTGACAAAACTGCACATTTTAGAGTGGCCTTACNCAACCACTCCACAAATTTCTTGTTAACAAACTATAGTTTTGGCAAGTCGGTTAGGACAACTACTTAGCGCATGACACAATCCCGCAGGTGAAGAAGCTGGATATGGAGATCCTGGGCTGGTGTGGTTCAATATAGTCTACAATTATTAGGCCGATTGGACGTACTGCCAAATTCTCTAAAATGACCTTGGCAGAGAAATTAACATTAAATTCTCTGGCAARAGCTCTGCCGATTGCACACTACCTCAAAATGTGAGACATCTGTGGCATTGTGTTGTGTGACAAAACTGCACATTTTAGAGTGGCCTTACATTGCCCACAGCACAAGGTGGACCTGTGTAATGATCATGCCATTTAAATCAGCTTCTTGATATACCACACCGGTCAGGTGGAAGGATTATCTTGGCAGAGAAATGCTCACTAACAGGGATATAAACAAAATTGTGCACAACATTTGAGAGAAATAAGCTTTTAGTGCTTATGGAACATTTATGGGATATTTTATTTCAGCTCAAACATGGGACCGACACTTTACATGTTACGTTTATATTTTTGTTCAGTGTATATTCTGCCCTATGGAACAAACAAAAATCTATTTCCTTAAACCACTGCTGAGATATAGATGGTCACACTGCAAATTGAACATCAAATTATAACCTAGTATGTCTTCCTTGCATCATTAGGATGAGTCCAGTTTAACGATGAAAGCAAGCAACCCCGTTGTCAGTTTTCATTGCAGCAGCATCAGGTCCCCCTCTAGACTACTCATTAGGAGGAGGTTAAAGACTCCAGCTATTAGCTCCATCAACCATATGTTTTTTMGACAGCTACATAAGAGGCTTGAGTGAGTGACAGACTTTCACTTCTACTGCTTGTCATATCAAGCTTCCCAGACTTTCTGGACAACATTATCTAAGATATCCATTGACGAAATCAGACAAATGGATCCTGCAAATAAAAATGTGGTRCTGCTAACCCAACTGCTGCAGGCTAGATACGTCTGGAAGCAGTCCACTGACAGACTTAAAACACATTGGGTAAAATGGCACATCAAACATTTCACAGCACCAGATCTATTTCTSCAGGGGGCTGTTGTGATGTATAGAGCGAGAGAAATCACACAGGACCCAGTGTGGCTTATCCAGCCCAGCCCTAAACCCCAGAGCCCTTGCCCTGTGCCTCTTTAACAAATAGYCCATTGTAGCATCCTGTCACTGAATACAGAGCACTTCCTATGAGACGGCACAGCTCGCCAAGCTGAAAGAGAAGATAATACCGCTTTCTGTGGTAGAGGAAAAAAGTGTGTGAGAGAGAGAGTGAGTGATGAGGGACAGGGCAAGAGGACAGAGATTCTCCACAATCCCTAGTAGTGATATTCCTCCCTCCACCCTACCCWCTGGGCAGGACTGTGTCCATAGAAATAGAATACTGTCTGTATTTTTGAAAGTTATACATTTTGACTACTTGATTGCTGACATGCAAAACATTTTGGGACTATATCAACAATGGKCTAACGAAACAAATACCAGAAGACAGTTTTAGCAGCAAAGGATGGACAAATATTTATCTATTTTGTTTTAATATGTTAATGCTACATACACAGCATCCTATGTACATAAGTGAACATTATAAAAAGTCATTTTTCTAATAAAACAATGGCCAGTTTGGGTCGTAGTTGCAAATATTTTTGTAAAAACTAAAACTGTCTGGCCTGCGAATTCATTGTTTTTTTTCAATATGACACCCCTGGGTTAGAGTATCTATGTTGCAGCTAATATTTTAGCAAGCTAAAACACAGAGCAGAACGTTAGCTTAGCTACTGCTGCGGGAGGATTCATGTCATTTTTTGTTGGCTACAGCTAGAGATGCAGGTTTCATTTGGTTAGCTAGCAAGACATTTGAATCGCTTCGCTAACTAGCTGTGCTGAACAGTCAGCTATCTCAGATTTCAATCAAATGGTTTTGCATCGATCAAATGGGGCGGCAGCTTGTCAAAACGTGGGTTGGACTAGATGCATTGGCAGGCAAGCTGCAGAAGGAAGACAACTCACTATTACCATCGTTATCAGTGCAAATTTGACAGCCAACTAGCTAACAAGTTTATCTAATGTTCCCTAGTTAGATTTACCTCATCTGGCTAGCATTAGCTGTTGATGTGCATAGGCAACAGAGAGAGAGCCTACCGTTTCATGTTTGTTGATCAATAGGACTGTGAAGTAGCGTGAACTGGGAGCGACCGCATATAATAAGAGCCGAATCTATTTATAAAATATATTTAAAAAATAAGATTGAATAATCAAAAGATTTAAACGAATAGAATTAACAAATAACTAATAAACTTCCGGCGCGCATAAGAGATGGCCGCCTCGCTTCGCGTTCCTTGGAAAATATGCAGTTTTTTGTTTTTTTATGTTTATTTCTTACATCGGTACCCCAGGTAATCTTAGGTTTTCATTACATACAGTCGCGGAGGAACTACTGAATATACGATTAACGTCAACTCATCATCGTTCCTACCAGGAATATGACTTTCCCGAAACGGATCCAGTGTTTTGCCTTCCACCAATACAATGGATCTGATCCAGCCGGCGCACCCTGTGCGACGCCGAAAAAGGGGCAAACGAGGCGGTCTCGTGGTCAGCTTCAAGACGGGCACATCGCGCTCCACTCCTAGCATACTACTCGCCAATGTCCATGCTTCTTGGACAATAAGGTGATGAAATCCGAGCACGGTAGCATTCCAGAGAGACATCAGGATTGCACGTGCTCTGCTTCACGAAACATGGCTAACTCAAGGGACGCTAACGGAGTCGGTGCAGCCAGCTGGTTTCTCATGCATCGCGCGACAGAAACAAAACATCTTTCCGGTAAGAAGAGGGCGGGGGGTATGCCTTATGATTAACGAGAAGTGGTGTGATCATCATAACAACACACAGGAACTCAAGTCATTCTGTTCACCTGATACGAACTCCTCCAATCATAATGTCGACCGCATTATCTACCAAGGGGATTCCTTCAATCATAATCACAGCCGAATATTCCCCCAAGCAGACACATCGATGGCCTGAACGAACTTTATCTGACTCTTGTAAACTGGAAACCACACACCCTGAGGCTGATTCATCGTAGCTGGGGATTTTAACAAGGCATCTAAAACAAAAACTCCCTAAATTCTATCAGCATATCGATTGTGCTACCAGGGCTGAAAAACCCTAGATCATTGTTTATACTAATTTCCGCCGCACGCATATAAGGCCCCCCCCGCCCCCTTTCGGAAAAGCTGACCACGACTCCTATTTTGTTGATTCCAGCCTACAAACAGAAACTCAAACAACAAGCTCCCTGCGCTCAGGTCTGTTCAACGCTGGTCCGACCATCTGAATCCACCTTCAAGACTGCTTCGATCACGCGGATTGGTGGAATATGTCGCTCACCGTTCCAACACAAATATGCTAACGGACTAATATGCGATTCCGGTGAGCGCAGTCATGTAGGAAGTGCATTGACGATTCGGTACCCACAGCAACGACTATTTAAAACATTCCCAAACACAGAAACCGGTGCGATTGGGAACGGCAGCATTCCGGTTGTTGAAACTGGAAAACCGACATGCTTAACGTTCATAGCGAGGCTCTACGGTTAACCAGGGCAAGGGTGACCGGACTGGAAGCTATGACCGGATACAAACAGTGTAGCTACTCTCTCCGCAAGCGAATCCAAACAGGCTAAGTCCCAGATTACATAATACAGAGACAAAATCGATCGCAAATTCAACACTCAGAACACCTAAAGAGGTAATTCTGGCAGGGTCTACAGTCAATCACGATTACAACAAAAGGAAAACCATCCCCCGTCGCGGACAGGATTGTCTGCGCTCCAGCGACAGCAAAGACAACTTTTTGCCCGCTTTAGGATACAAAATACACAGTCCACTGACACGGCCCCCTACCAAAAACCTCGGGCTCTCTTCACTGCAGCGAGGGAGTAGAAAACATTTAAAACTGTTAACCCGTCGCAAGCGGGCGTGCCAGGCCCAGAACGGCTTTCCCAGCCGCGTCCTCAGTAGGGCATGCCGCGACCAGCTGGCTGGTTGTTCACGACATTATTCAATCAATCTGCTATCCCAGCTCTGCTGGTCCCACATTAAGAGGGCCCACACTGCACCGCCTGTTTCGTCGTTCCCCAAGAAAGCTAAGTAACTGAAGCTTTAAACGCAACGCCCCGTACCGGACACTCACTTCCATCATCATGAAGTGCTTTGAGAGGACTAGGCAAACCATGATCACTCCACCCTACCGGACACCCCAATAGACACCACTTCCATTTGGCGTACCGACCCAAT
>NC_036851.1:3129110-3138613 GCF_002910315.2 Salvelinus sp. IW2-2015 | reverse complement strand
GCACAATCCTAATACATGTACCTCTAGCCACTTTTAATACTATGTCCACTTTTGTTTACATACCCTACAGTACTCATCTCATATGTATATACCGTACTCTATACGATTACTGCATCTGCCATGCCTTTCTTACACCACTCATTCATATATCTTTATGTACATATTCTTTATCCCTTTACACTCTGTGGTGTGTGTGTGTGTAGGTAGTAGTGTGGAATTGTTAGGTTAGATTACTTGTTGGTTATTACTGCATTGTCGGAACTAGAAGCACAAGCATTTCGTCTCCGCATTAACATCTGCTAACCATGTGTATGTGACTAATAAAATTTGATTTGATTTGATTTGAAATTCAAAGAACGAAAAAAGAAATTAAATAATATAGGCCTAAATGCTCAAGCGCACACACATTCGTTCTGACTGTCTGCTCAGACTAACAGCCTCACCGGTTGTTACAGTCAGACACGCAATGTCAACCAATGAACCAAAGATGCGTGAGGGAGGGCTGAGCCAACTCACTCACAGTCACACACTTAGCAGCCGAGGAAGGACAGCTGTGAAAACAGTAGCATTTGGATGCATTTTAATAATGTAGACAATGTTAGAGCACAGTGTAGAATTTCAGTGTAGAACAGCCCCCGTGATACGCAACTTTTCAGGGAAGCTAGAAACCAATATACACAGGCAGTTAGAAAAGCCAAGGCTAGCTTTTTCAAGCAGACATTTGCTTCCTGCAACACAAACTCAAAAAAGTTCGGGGACACTGTAAAGTCCATGGAGAATAAGAGCACCTCCCAGCTGCCCACTGCACTGAGGATTGGAAACTATAATTGAGAATCTCAATAAGCATTTTTCTACGGCTGGCCATGCTTTCCACCTGGCTACCCCTACGCCGGTCAACAGCACTGCACCCTCCACAGCAACTCGCCCAAGCCTTCCCCATTTCTCCTTCTCCCAAATCCAGTCAGCTGATGTTCTGAAAGAGCTGCAAAATCTGGACCCCTACAAATCAGCCGGGCTAGACAATCTGGACCCTTTCTTTATAAAATTATCTGCCGAAATTGTTGTAACCCATATTACTAGCCTGTTCAACCTCTCTTTTGTATTGTCTGAGATTCCCAAAGTTTGGAAAGCAGCTGCGGTCATCCCCCTCTTCAAAGGGGGGACATTCTTGACCCAAACTGCTACAGACCTATATCTATCCCCTCCCCTGCCTTTCTAAGGTCTTCGAAAGCCAAGTCAAACAGATTACCGACCATTTCGAATCCCACCGCACCTTCTCCGCTATGGAATCTGGTTTCAGAACTGGTCATGCGTGCACCTCAGCCACGCTCAAGGTCCTAAATGATATCTTAACCGCCATCGATAAGAAACAATACTGTGCAGCCGTATTCATTGACCTGGCCAAGGCTTTCGACTCTGTCAATCACCACATCCTCATTCGGCAAGACTACAAACAGCCTTACGTTTACTCCAAATAGAATGGTTGCCGCCCAACCAACATACTAATCTACTGAATAGAGATTCAGATTAAGTCAAATCGGAGGGCCTGTTGCCGAGGCCAATACGTTGGCAGATCTCATGAGGGATGCCACCAGGTTCAATTCTTGGGCCGGACTCATTCTCAGCATATACACTCAATGATGTCGCTCTGCTAGCTGAAGTAAGTCACTATCCACCTCTACGCAGACGACACCATTTCTGTAAACTAAATCTAAGGCCCTTCTTTGGAAACTTAACAAATCCTCCAGACGAGCTTCATGCCAATCACAACTCACCTGATCCGTGGCCACTCCCAACTGCCTCCTTAAATTACAAGTAAAACTAAAGCATGCTTCAACCAATCGCTGCACCTGCACCTGACGCCTGTCACTCACTACTCTGGACGGTTACTTACTTAGATTGTAGGTACACTACAATATTCTAGGTGTCTGGTTAGACTGTAACTCTCTTTTCCGACTCACATCAAAACATCTCCAATAACAAAGTTAAAATCTAGAATTGGCTTCCTATTCTCGCAACCCAAAGTATCCGTTCACTCATACTGCCCAATACATAACCTGCATAGAAAAAAATGACCATCTACCAGATCCTCGACTATCGGGCGATTGTACTTTACCAATTAGCCCTCAATACCTAACTGCAATAAATTAAGGATCGCAGTCTATCAAAAGTGCCATCCATTTTGGTCACCAAACGACCTCATATTATGTGCACCCACCAACTGACGACCTGTACGCTCATCGTGGCTGGTGCCCTGCTCAATAACTTGTCGCCCAACCAGGGCGGTAATTACAAAGTCAAGTCCCCACCCTTATCTGCAGCTCACGTCTGGTCAGCGACCATAGCAGTCACCCACCATGTAGCACCGCTCTCAGCAGGTAATCTCTGGTCACCCCCAAAAGCAATTCCTCATTTGGCCGCCTCTTCCTTCCAGTTCTCTGCTTGCCAAATGACTGAACGAACTACAAAAATCTCTGAAACTGGAAACACTTATCTCCCTCACTAGCTTTAAGCACCAGCTGTCAGAGCAGCTCGACAGATTACTGCACCTGTACATAGCCCATCTATAATTTAGCCCAAACAACTAACCTCTTTCCCTTCTGTATTTATTTGCTCCTTGCACCCCATTATTTCTATTTTTTACTATGCACATTCTTCCACAGCAAATCTACCATTCCAGTGTTTAACTTGCTATATTGTATTTACTTCGCCACTATGGCCTTTTTTTTGCCTTTACCTCCCTTCTCACCTCATTTGCTCACATTGTATATAGACTTATTTTTCTACTGTATTATTGACTGTATGTTTGTTTTACTCCATGTGTAACTCTGTGTTGTTGTACGTGTCGAACCGCTTTGCTTTATCATGGCCAGGTCGCAATTGTAAATGAGAACTTGTTCTCAACTTGCCTACCTGGTTAAATAAAGGTGGGGAGTTTTATTTTTTTTATTTTTTTTTATCAACAAAAAAAATCAACCTGATCGTAAGAGATGCTCTGAATGTGATGAAGCCCACTGTGGACAAAGTGAAAGCAGCTGTGGAATACCGTAATTTCCGGACTATAAGCCGCTACTTTTTCCCACGCTTTGAACCTCGCGGCTAATACAATGACGCGGCTAATTCATGGATTTTTCCCGCTTTCACAAGATTCATGCTGCCAAAAACTGAGCACCGTCACATAATGTGACGTAAATCGAGCGCGCTCAAACTTCCCATCATTCTGATTACGGTAGTCATTTTGTCATCCTCATCCTGGCAAAGGAGAAATCGGGAGAAATCCTTCACTAAAAACGGGCCGCATGCGAAGAGCAACTTATGGTCAAGTCTGCCAGTGGGTCCTGACAGCGTGGAGCATTGTCAAAAAATCCACTATCATCAACGGGTTTCGAAAGGCTGGACTGCTGCGTGTTGAAGAGGGCAGCATGAGCTCAGCGGGGAATTTGCCTCCGGATGAAAGTGACGAGAGCGACAATGAAAACGGTCCAACATCGGATGAAGCAATTCTGAGGCTATTCAACTCCGACACCGAAGGCGATGACTTCAGTGCACAGGAGGAAGATAGTGACCAATGACTTTCTTGGTAGGCTACTGTTTACTGCTATTTTTTTGTTTTTTTGTTACAAGCCGTGTTTCGTTTAAAAGCCTATTTATTTTTGTTACAAGCCGTGTTTCGTTTAAAGGCTGTGTAAAGTTCATTTGTTTCAATATACCGGTAGGCACCTGCGGCTTATAGACATGTGCGGCTTATTTATGTACAAAATACATATTTTTTTTACAAATTCAGTGGGTGCGGCTTATGCGCTTAATAGTCCGGAAATTACGGTACTTCCAAAACAGGAACCTGAACTATTAAGTTACTGTTTTCTCTTTCCAGCTATGTGACAGCCTCAAAAATGATACTCCTGTGTAAGGGTCTGCAGCAAATCACAGCCAGCCGCCAGAGAGAAGCAAATGTAACCACATGGCATGTGACAGAGTTGATGGACACCCTATGTTCATCAATGGACAGAAAGTTACACAGAATGGAATATAATCACGTGCTATCAGAAACCTCTGCACTTGACCCCAGGTTTAAGAAGTTAGCCTTCAGTGATGCCAGAGCGATTGATGAGGCTCTTAAAGAATAAACTCAGCAGCAGGGAGGGACAGCCCCAGCAGTCAGCTGGCTCAGGCACCAGGGCAACAGGAAGAAGAGGGATCAGAAGCACCAGCAGTAGTGCCACAAACGTCTGCTGTTTGGATGCTGTTTGACGAGAGAYCAACTGGGGATGCAGCACGAAGGAATCCCGCAGTAGATGCCTTAATGGAAGTCCGATCCTATTTAGAGGAGCCCCTCCAAAGATCTGCAGATCCTCTGAGCTGGTGGAAGAACAAAGCCTCTGTCTACCCATGGCTTACTAAAGTCATGACAGGGAGACTCTGCATATTGGCCACATCCGTTCCCTCAGAGGGTCTTCTCGAAAACGGGACAAATAATTACTGAGAGAAGAAACCGCATCAGCCCCTCGAAAGTGAGGCAGCCTGCATTTCTGAATGCAAATCTCTCATAAAAGCAAAATATGGTCAGCATTGCTGTGCTGCTGGTTATAACATGGCAATAAAGGAGAGAAGAGAGGGGCCAGTAATGTTTTAAGTGGGATGCTGCAGTTTTGCACATTGTTATTTACTTTTCTTTGATATGGTGCAATATTCTATTATGTTGTTCAGAGTGTATTCATTTTGAATGGTTAGATTTATATGCACATTGTTTATATACATTAGTTATACTTTAAATGCAAACGTTTAATAGCATTCTTTTTCATAACAAACCAATGCATTTTTAAATACATTGTGRTTAAGGTAGAGTATGATTTAATTTAATAATTTAATTAGAATGGTGTTAAAACAAATCATAGTCAAACTATCGCAAACTGTTTGACATGAAAAAAATACAACACATATATTTTTTTAAAGAGCCGTTTGGGAGCCAAAAGAGCCGGCTCTTTTTGGTGAGCTGAGCCGTACGAGCCGGCTCACTGAAAAGAGCCGGAATGCCCATCACTACTGTGAAGTTCCCAAATGTAAGTGGACTCCAGTGGTATTTACATAAATCCATTCAGGTGCATTTTGTGGCTTTTGGCAGATGCATTCTGATGATCTAAAGTCACACTGTTGCTATTGCCTGTAAACACACAGTCCAGTTCAAAGTGAATGATGGCAGGCCCGTGTAGCAAATGGCTTATTTGCATATAGGTCTACTGTAGCTCTGATTGGCCATGGCGTACCAGTCTGCGTAGACTCCAGTCTTGGACAAGACAGGTGTTTTTATTAGGTTTTATTTAGCGCAGTYTCTATTCATTTTCCAAATGCACGGCAGTTTTCCCACTATATTACTGTAGAATTTTCACAAATGTATTACTCTACGTCGTTCCAAAACATGGTCATAGAATATCTAAGTACAAGTAGCCCTGTCAGAYTATTTTTTTTTACTATTTAAAAAAGGGTAATTTTTCCTGGGGGTGTGTATGGTCCTCTGTATGAATGTGTCCCAGTCATCCCAACMCTAATCCCTGCTAATGCTGGATCACCTGGGCCTCTTGCTGGCTCACTAAGGCAATTAGTAGCCCGCCACACAGCCTCCACTGGCCACCCCCATCAGAGAGGTATGCATTATGACAACCACACAGACGCTCCTTAGTTCACCCACGCCAACTTTCACAAGGCAGGCTGGCAACAGTTAAAATGGGTGCACATGAACTCTATGATCTTCTGAGATATTTGTTACGTCAGACAAACAGAACAGATAGAGTAGCATGTTACGTTCCCCAGCAGGAAAACCAAAAACGTTGCTCAAACAGAAGCGGGAACTAACAAAGAGTCACTGACCAACAAACAAACCAGGTGGGGTTTTAGGAGGGGTTCCCGAAAGACACTCATGTGGGTGTCAACTGAATGTCAACTAGCAACAACTACTAGAACCTAAAAAAGACACCCACCATGAGCACCCACTAAGAGATAAACAAAAGAAAAACAAACAGGATGCAAACCAAAAAGTTGGAGCAAAACAAAAATCAAATAAAGGATTGTTTGTCTAGAAATAAAAATAGGGAGCGCCAACTAAAAGGTGTTAACCCTCATCTATCAAGACAACTGGAGCACTGGGCCAGCCACTTAAATAACACCTGGGCAAGCCACTTAAATAGCACCTAGGCAAGCACAGGTGAAACACCTTCCCACTAATGATATGGCAACCAGCACAGGTCTAACACATATTGACTAACGAGGAGACACCGTGCCCTCTGTGCTACTGAGCTATACATGCTAAAGTCCAACCTCAAAACAAATGGAAAAACCCAAAACCTGTAACAAGCGCAAATGTGTTTTTTTTTTGACCTGGCCTACCTATTCAAATCCTCCTAAGACCCTGTGTTGCAGCTTTGGTCCACAAATGGTAATACCCATAGCATCATAGCAATGCAGCTTGCAACAAGTGGCACTTTATAGGACATTGATAGTTTGTTTAATGAAACTCTCCTGGGGAAAAAAGGATCAGTGCTCAGAGAAATCAACACCAGCAGAGGGAGACAGTATTGCAACAGTCACTTAAGTATTCCCTGGTCTCCAGTCTGTGTTTTATTCAAGTCTGGGWCATCACATTGGATTTCTTACAAACAGAGGTCAGTGAATGAAACTGGGCATCGGCACGACATGAGCAAATGAGTTAATTGCTGGGGGAAACAGTTTGCTCTGTGAAATCACATCAAGGTAATCCGGKTCCATCAAACTGAGGGCGTGCGTGACAAAAGACACTTGTTTGAGGAGAGAAGCAGACMTTTTGACAAACCAGTGCTGCAGTCAAAACGTCTGTTTGTTTTGGCTGGTAGGACAGTGCTGAGGTAAAAAGTTCACTCAGGGTTAAGGAACCAACTGAATGAAGACCAGAAACGGACAGACTTCTGCAATAACCTAAACAGAGATGCCAATGGACTTCAAACTGCCTACATTCGATGCTGACATTTTACCCAAAACAGTGAGGGGTGCATAAGAACAAAACACAGATAGGCCTACAAATGCCTCACCCCATTCTCTGCAAATCAAGTCTACGGTCTCTAAATGCCCGTGTGTGTGTGTGTGTGTTTCCGGTGGGGTGAACAGTGTCCCATTCATTAACTAAGTATGTGCYAATGTGACAGCGCAGTTCACAGGTTTATTTTGCACTTGGCCCAAAATGCTTTGCACTCGGAAACATGTTACTAGAGCTGAGCCGATAAAACGAAAATGATTGTGAAGACAGAACCAGACACATAGAGGACATTTGACTGATCTTGATAATTACAATAAGTAGTCTACACGAGAGAAATGTGACATTTTAAAATATAAATCTGCAAATATAGGCGTTTGCTAACAGGACAATTGACAGCTACGACATTCAAATTAATAGTTAGTACTTAAGGATAATGCTAAAAAGTAAATGAGGTGTACATTAACATATTTATTGTTAGTGATAATTCAGTCAATTTATCGTGATAAGGATTTGTCTATATCGCACAGCTGTACACCTCACCAATTGTGTGGGAGCACTCAGTCCTCAGACCGCAGTACAAGAGAATAAGAGGACGCAAATTACCTACTGAGAAACAAACATTTGAATTTGACACTTAAAAATACCTTAATTGCTGAATACACCTGGTGTGGGTTTGAAGTTAGAGGATGAGCAGAGGCTAGCCTGGTGGGTAGGGAGTGACGTGCACACTGAACACTGACTAAGCTAGGTAGCAGACTCGGTTACTACGGTGTCAGTAATATCAGTCAGTGTATCATCGCACATTATGCTAACAGACAATTCCGATACTTCATGTTCTTCCTCTAGTTTAGTGTAATGTAGTGGTGCATAGGCCTACCTGTAGAAAGCGATGGACAGACAGACTGCGGTTGGTACTGTACAACACCATATGTTCTTCTTATACCATCAGCATCTTTTAGCTCAACATCCAACATAGAAATGTTCATTTGAATCATGTGGAAATTCTCAATGCATGACTCATCTAAAATGTTGACATTGGATTTCATCAGGTTTCTCTCGTTTATACACAGATGATTCACATCCTTACTCATTTGTGTGTTACTTGGTCTATTTGATCCCTTTGTTTGAAAAGCCTCTCAAATCAAATGTTATTGGTCACATACAAGTGTTCAGCAGATGTTTTTGCAGGTGTAGTGAAATGTGTGTGTTTCTAGCTCCGCCAGTGCAATAATATCTAACAAGTAATATCTGACAATTTCACAACATATACCCGATACACACAAATCTAAGTAAAGGAATGGAAATAAGAACATATAAATAATGGACGAACAATGACAGAGAGGCATAGACTAAGATACAGTAGAATAAAATACAGTATATACACGAGTAATGCAAAATATGTAAACATTATTAAAGTGACTAGTGTTCCATTTATTAAAGTGGCCAGTGATTTCAAGTCTACGTACAGTTGAAGTTGAAAGTTTACATACACTTAGGTTGTAATCATTAAAACTKATTTTTCAACCACTCCACAAATTTCTTGTTAACAASTATAGTTTTGGCAAGTCGGTTAGGACATCTACTTTGTGCATGACAAGTAATTTTTCCAACAATTGTTTACAGACATTTCACTGTATCACACATCCAGTGGGTCAGAAGTTTACATCCACATCCACGGAGTGACTGCCTTTAAACAGCTTGGAAAATTCAAGAAAATGATGTCATGACTTCACAAGCTTCTGGTAGGCTAATTGACATCATTTGAGTGAATTGGAGAAGTACCTGTGGATGTATTTCAAGGGCTACCTTCAAACTATGCGCCTCTTTGCTTGACATCATGGGAAAATAATACGAAATCAGCCAAGACATAAAAAATAATTGTAGAATGGTTCATCCTTGGGAGCAATTTTCCAAACCCCTGAAGGTACCACGTTCATCTGTACAAACAATAGTACGCAAGTATAAACACCATGGGACCACGCAGCAGTCATACCGCTCAGGAAGGAGACGCGTTTGTCTCCTAAAGATGAACGTACTGTGGTGCGAAAGGTCAAATCAATCCTTGAACAACAGCAAAGGACCTTGTGAAGATGCTGGAGAAACAGGTACAAAAGTATCTATATCCACAGTAAAACGAGTCCAATATCGATATTAACCTGAAAGGCCGCTCAGCAAGGAAGAAGCCACTGCTCAAAAACGCCATAAAAATGACAGACTACGGTTTTGCAACTGCACATGGAGACAAAGATCGTACTTTTTGGAGAAATGTCCTCTGGTCTGATGAAACAAAAATAGAACGTTTTGGCCATAATCACCATCATTATGTTTGGAGGAAAAGGGGAGGCTTGCAAGCTGAAGAACACCAACCCAACCGTGAAGCACGGGGGTGGCAGCATCCTGTTGTGGGGGTGCTTTGCTGCAGGAGGGACTGGTGCACTTCACAAAATAGATGGCAACATGAAAAAGGAAAAGTATGTGGATATATTGAAGCAACATCTCC
>NC_036851.1:3087639-3129085 GCF_002910315.2 Salvelinus sp. IW2-2015 | reverse complement strand
CCCAACCGGGAAGCACGGGGGTGGCAGCATCCTGTTGTGGGGGTGCTTTGCTGCAGGAGGGACTGGTGCACTTCACAAAATAGATGGCAACATGAAAAAGGAAAAGTATGTGGATATATTGAAGCAACATCTTCAAGACATCATTCAGGAAGTTTATAGCTTGGTCACAAATGGGTCTTCCAAATGGACGATCACCCCAAGCATACTTCCAAAGTTGTGGCAATCTGGCTTAATTAAGGACAACAAAGTCAAGGTATTGGAGTGGGCATCACAAAGCCAAAGCCCTGACCTCAATCCTATAGAAGATGTGGGCAGAACTGAAAAGGCGTGTGCGACCAAGGAGGCCTACAAACCTGACTCAGTTACACCAGCTCTGTCAGGTGGAAGGCTACCCAAAACGTTTGACCCAAGTTAAACAATTTAAAGGCTATGCTACCAAATACTAATTGAGTGTATGTAAACTTCTGACCCACTGGGAATGTGATGAAAGAAATAAAAGCTGAAATAAATAATTCTCTACTATTATTCTGACATTTCACATTCTTAAAATAAAGTGGTGATCCCAACTGACCTAAGACAGGCTATTTTTACCAGGACTAAATGTCAGGAATTGTGAAAAACTGAGTTTAAATGTATTTGGCTAAGATGTATGTAAACTTCCAACTTCAACTGTATATAGGCAGCAGCCTCTCTGTGCTAGTGATGGCTATTTAACAGTCTGATGGCTTTGAGATAGAAGCTGTTTTTCAGTGTCTTGGTCCCAGCTTTGATGCACCTGTACTGACCTCACCTTCTGGATGATAACAGGAAGTGGCTCGGTGGTTGTTGTCCTTGATATTTTTGGCCTTCCTGTGACACCGGGTGCTGTAGGTGTCATGGAGGGTAGGTAGTTTACCCCCGGTGATGCGTTGGGCAGTACCAGGCAGTGATACAGCCCGACAGCATGCTCTCATCTGTAAAAGTGTGTGAAGGTTTTAGGTGCCAAGCAAAATTTCTTCAGTCTCCTGAGGTTGAAGAGGCGCTGTTGCGCCTTCTTCACTACACTGTGTGGGTGGACCATTTCAGTCTGTCAGTGATGTGTACGCCGAGGAACTTGAAGCTTTCCACATTCTACACTGCGGTCCCGTTGATGTGGATAGAGGGGTYCTGCTCCCTCTGCTGTTTCCTGAAGTCCACGATCATCTCCTGTTTTGTTGACGTTGAGGGAGAGGATATTTTCCTGGCACCACACTCCCAGAGCCCTCTCCTCCTCCCTGTAGGCTGTCTCATCAATGCTTGGTAATCAAGCCTACCACTGTTGTGTCTGTAAACTTGATGATTGAGTTGGAGGCGTCCGTGGCCATGCAGTCATGGGTGAACAGGGAGTACAGGAGGGGGCTGAGCACGCACGGTTGTGGGGCCCCAGGGTTGAGGATTAGCGAAGTGGAGGTGTTGTTTCCTACCATCACCACCTGGGGCGGCGCGTCAGTAAGTCCAGGACCCAGTTACACAGGGTGGGGTACAGAGCCAGGGCCTCGAGCTTATGATGAGCTTGGAGGATAATATGGGGTTGAATGCAGAGCTATGGTCAATGAACAGCATTCTTACAAAGGTATTCCTCTTGTCCAGTAGGGATAGCGCAGTGTGCATTGAGATGGTGTTCTCTCGCAGCCTTGCGAGGGTTAACACGCTTAAATATCTTACTCACTTCGGCCACGGAGAAGGAGAGCCCACAGCCCTTGGTAGCGGGCCTCTGATGAGTTTGATGGGGAAAATGCTGTCATAACGTATATCGTGTGGCATACTTACTCTAGTGTAGTGCAAGTTGGCAGACAGACACCAAGTCGACAACACACTTCTTTAACATTGGTGCTGTGGTGAGAAAGGAATGAGCACATGTCCAAGTAATACCCTCCAGATGGTGCATGAAAGCATTTTGAAGTGACAACTCAACTAATTCCCAATGTTGCGACTGTCTGCAAAACAGACAGAAAAACAGTATGGGATACAGAGCTTGACAACGGGAGGTTTCTCTTACAATAGCGCCACAACACAACGGGGTGGGTGAAATTGGAGCCAGCCCCCTCTTCCAAAAGGGGGAGGAGTCGAGTGTAAACCACAAGGGTCTGGTGCTGGAATAGGGGAGGCCTGGTTTGGGTGTGTCTGCAACTGTGGGGGCAGGAAAACAGCGCAGGACGGAACAGGTTGGTAAAGTAATGCTTTGACTGCAACCTGGCAACAGGTGATGAAGAGTGCATAGTTAACGAGAATTAAGATGGAGAAAGAGGAAAGACGCCGATCCCTTCCTAAAGATTGCACATGTCCTAACACAAGACCTAGGCAGTGAGGTGGATGGCCACGCCTTGTTATTAGGGGGGGGGGGGAGCTAAGCACTTCATCCAACTGGCACACATCAACATTACTCAGTCAGACAAGCCCTGGGGCACAATGGGTGTAGCCCTGTACTTGGAGCAGTTGGGGAGGGGATCGGCTACACCACTCACACCTGAGTCACGCTGCACAATAGCAGAGGAATGACACCTGCAGCACAGCCCAGACATGTCAGGTCCTGTGTCTAAATTCAGAGTGGTGGTGGGGAATAAAGATACTGCAACGAGAGATGTGTTCCTTTTGAAATGTTAAMGGTTCAAGTAACTTTTAGCAGTATTTAAAGCTACATTGGACTCTTTTAAAATGATTCATGCAGTTAATACTGAGACGCAAATAGTTATACAAGACCCTTTATCAGTCCTGCAATTAGACAATTAAATTAATAATTTTCTATTCAGATCTGCCAGTCAAGCTTTAAGAGCGAGGCACCTCTTGTTCCAGTCAGTGTGAACTGTGATCAAATAAGATGTCGTGGGCCAGGTTGTGTGTGTCATTCTTCATTCACTCCCAGATGCATATTCTGTGAGTCGAATTTAATAGCCCTGACATTTCTTAAATAAGCCTGTCCATAGAGCATCAATATACATGTATTACCTTCAGGACACAATTCACTGTATTTCTGACAAATGCACAGTGATTAGGGATTGCATGCAAATGTTTCCCACCAGTTAAAATATCCCAATATGGCTGAACTCACTGTGGAATTTAAAATGTTTATATTACATAAATACATTAAAACGCAAATAGGTTACAAAATTATTTGCGAAATCAAATAATCCCAAGGTTGTTTATATTGAATCCTAGTTTGGGAAGCTCTCAATTATGGTACTTTAGAGTGGTTATATAAAACACKGCTTTTTATGCAGGCAAAAAAAWAAWWAWWATGGTAAAATCCYTTTTTMAACCATAACACTCAAGTCATACAGACAAAAATGAACAGTGGGTTTTACTGACTTTTGTGCTTGACATGTCCTCCATTTAAACATTTTCTCAATTGTTCCCTGAGGTATTAACAGTGATAAGGGGCTGGGCTGATATGGATTGAGGGGTAAAAACAGAGGATGAGTCCCAAATGGCACCCTATTCCCTACACTGTYTACTATTTTTTTTAACAGAGCCCTSCAGGTTTTAATGGTTCTTTCTCCATTTATTGTTTTTCTCCAGTTTGCCTTTACTGGTTCTAACAGCAGACATATAAGCGTGCGTGACCAAATACAATGCCATTTCTCTGTAAACAAATTAACAGACTTTCAGCATGCTTATAGAGAAAGGCACTCGACATGTACTACACTGACACAAATGACTGATGATTTGTTGAAAGAAATTGATAAGATTGTGGGAGCTGTACTGTTAAATATCAGTGCGGTCTTRGATATTATTGACCATAACCTGTTGTTGAAAAAAAGTTGTGCTATGGATTTTCAACCTCTGACATATTGTGGATTCAGAGCCATCTAATAGAACTCAAAGGGATTTCTTTKATGGAAGCGTCTCTAATGTCAAACGTGGTGTACTGCAGGGCAGCTATCTWGGCACTCTACTCTTTTATTTTGTTACCAATGACCTGACACCACACGCCAAAAAAGTTGTCTGATCTTGATTATTGTCCAGTCTTGTGGTCGAGCACTGCACGGAAAGACCTAGCTAAGCTGCAGCTGGCCCAGAAAAGAGCAGCACGTCTTGCTCTTCATTGTAATCAGAGGGCTGATAAATACTATGCATGCCAGTCTCTCTTGGTTAAGAGTTGAGATACTGAGTGCATCACTTATTTTTTAGAAGAAACGTGTTTAAAATCCCCCATTGTTTGCATAGTCAACTTACACACAGCTCTGACACACACACTTATTCCACAGAGACATGCCACCAGCGTTCTTTTCACAGTCCCCAAATCAAGAACAAATTCAAGAAAGCGTACAGTATTATATAGGGCCATTATTCCATGGAACTCCGTTACAATTCATATTGCTCAAGTGAACAGCAAACCTGGTTTCAAAAAAACAGATAAAGCAATACCTCACGYCACAACGCCTCTCCCCTATTTGACCTAGATGGTTTGTGTATGAATTGAAATGTTGGCTGTGTGCCCTTCGTAAAAAAATATACATTTAGTTCTGTCCTTGAGCTGTTGTCTATTAATGTTCTGTATTATGTCATATTTCATGTAGACCCCAGGAAGAGTAGCTGCTGCTTTTGCAACAMATAATGGGGATCCTAATAAAATACCCAAAGTATACTGTTCAATCAAACTTCAACAAAAAAATTATAGGACACCAACTTCTCAGCTGTTAACAGTCTCTTACTGGCACTAAAAACGGACAATTGCCATAATCTTTTACGTTTCTTTACTCAATTATGACATTTAACAAACCAAACATTAAAATACTGCTATAGAAGCTAAAGTAAAAATCCAAACCAGTCCGTGGATGAATACAGTAGAATATAGTAGAAAACGATATACCACCCAGCCCTAGGCCCTGGTCAAAAGAGGTGCACTAAATAGGGAATAGGGTGCAATTTGGAACACTGTCAGAGCTTCTGTCTTCTCCCTCATGTCAGATGTGTGAGAGAACAGGACGCTACCAGACAGCAGATTACGTGACATCACGGTGCACTTCTTAGAAAGCTGAGAGAAAAATATAGGGAGATGCATGCGGAGAGACCAAGAACAAAAAATTGCTTAAACACAAGTAGGACCGATTTTGTACTTGTCCAAAAAAAGTCTAACACCCTTTTTTACATCATTGTATGATGCATGGAACTTTACTATCTTTTTTACCATAGAGAAGCAGACAAAAATGTAGGCTACACTCTGCCTAGTGYCTTCTTTGCATATTCAAGCATGTCTCAAAATAATAGTCTATAAAATATTGCAGCACTACAATTACAACCAAATACTTTATAAAATTCCCTCCAGGGCTCGAAAATAAAGGGAGTTTCAAAACTGACTCTGGGACAGTTCTGGGATGACAGAACCACTGCACATAAATAKAATGTAAAAAAGCTAAATGAGGCTGATGCAACAGATGAGCCCATTCAGCGTAGCATTTTCATAGTTGTATTTCTTCATATAAGCTCAACAATGGGCACGTGGCTGTATGCTACGTGTGAATGTTCCATAAGGCAATTAGCAGGAAAACACCGTTCTCAAAAGCGCACCGCAGGCGCGAGCGGTTTAATGTGACAGAGATTAAAATATCATTTCAAGATGCACCAACTAGCATGGGTTACTAACAGGACAAGGATTATGCCTTTGGCTGCTGGACAATAAGATAAAGTGGATTTGAAAATCACTAAAACATGAGAAAATATGACATTGAAACTAGAACTTGTGTTTACTTTGAAAAGATACACGCTTCATAACATTACGAATGTCCAGGTTTTAAACAATTAAGTTCATGGTTAAATAGTTTCAAAATGCTGACCGCCTCCGCACAGATTCAGTGTTGATGATGTGCGGGACGCGCAACAGGCATTATCCTTCACTCTCCGGTCTTGTGTCAAGTATGTCGACAGAATCAAGCCTTTAGACAAATGTTAATTATCCTTCATTATACTTGTCAAACATGACTGCCGTTTTGCCTATATTTGTGTAATTACAAGTCTCATTCAAGTATYACTACATTTTCTGGTGCCTCATGTCAAAATCGAGGCTGTAGCCAATATGCATATCACATACCCTTTGACATGTAGGCTTTTTTTWATGAATAAATGTATTTGAATATTATTCCAATGTTGGTCTCTCTATTCCAATTCTGATCACAGTAATTGGGTGAATGATTTTTGTAGATCTTTTTTTACTTGTCTTTTTCAACAACTTCAACCGACTTTTTTTATTGTCCCGGACAAGCGCGAATGTCGAGCCCTGTTTTCCACTAGTTTCCGCTTTAGTTATTTTAATGTTGTTTCGGTCGAGGCCATTTGGGCCTTCATTTGAAATCACTAAAAGTCTCCCTCAGTCATTTTATGTAGATACGTTTTTAAAAGATGGGGGGAGGGGGGAGATGGTCACTTGATCGAGTGCATGTGGCTTAGTTCTTTAGGACATGACTCAGGAGAAGTTACTCTCCTGGCCGTAATGCACCATCTCACCCATTTACGTAAGATTTGTGAAAGGGGCCAAATGAACAGGGTACGTTCAAGTAATCAACGTATTCCAAGGAAAGAAAACGTTTCCAACCATTTKATTTCTTTCCAGTTTCCTTCGTCATGTCGCCATAAGGCATAGAGAGAGCATTTCTGTCAGCGTGTTCAACGCAGCATTTCATTCGCGCAGCCCTGGCCTAACCAATGTTACGAGGCACGCAAGACTGAGCTGCGACAGAAGGGAGAGGTAGGCTAGTCTGTAGCTCCAACCGTATTTTTCCCCTCAAACTGTTCCTTTCTTTTTCATACAAGATTCATGTCAGTAAATTTAAGTGGAATTGCATTTTCTCCTGCGTGGGTACACATCTACACTACATGGTCAGAAGTATGTAGACACCCATTCAAATGAGTGGATTTGACTATTTCAGCCACACCCGTTTCTGACAGGTGTATAAAAAAATCGAGCACACAGCCATGCAATCTCCATAGACAACCATTGGCAGTAGAATGGCCCATAATGAAGAGCTCAGTGACTTTCAACGTGGCACTGTCATAGGATGCCACCTTTCTAACAAGTCAGTTTGTCAAATTTCTGCCCTGCTAGAGCAGTTTCGGTCAACTGTAAGTGCCGTTACTGTAAAGTGTAAACTTCTAGGAGCAACAACAGTTCAGCCACGAAGTGGCAGGCAACAAGCACACAGAACGGGAAAAAACGTCTGTCCTCGGTTACAACACTCAGTACCAAGTTCCAAACTGGCTCAGGAAGCAACGTCAGCCAAAGAACTGTTTATTGAGAATCTTCATGAATTGGTTATCCATGGCTGAGCAGCCGAACACAAGCCTAAGGTTGCAAGCGTAGACTGGAGTGTTGGACAGCTCGCCACTATTGGTCTCTGGAAACTAATTATCTGGAGTGATGAATCACACTTCACCATCTGGCAGTCCAATGGACAAATCTGGGTTCGGCGGATGCCAGGAGAACGTCACCTTCCCGAATACATAGTGCCAACTGTAAAGTTTGGTGGAGGAGGAATAATGGTCTGGGGCTGTTTTTCATGGTTCGGGGCAGGCCCCTTAGTTCCAGTGAAGAAAAATCTTAATCGCAACAGCATACAATGACATTCTAGACGATTCTGTGATTCCAAATTTGTGCCAACAGTTTGGGGAAGGTCCTTTTCTGTTTCAGTATGACAATGCCCCAATGCACAAAGTTTGGTCCACACAGAAATGGTTTGTTGATCGGTGTGGAAGAACTTGACTAGGTTGCACAGAGCCCTGACCTCAACCCCATCGAACAAGTTTGGGATGAATTGGACTGCAACCCAGGCCCAACACCCCAACATCAGTCCCCGACCTCACTAATGCTCGTGGTTGAATGGAAGCAAGTCCTCGCAGCAATGTTCCAACATCTAGTTGAAAGCCTTCCCAGAAGATTGGAGGCTGTTATAGCAGCAAACGAGGGAGCAACTCAATARTAATGCCCATGATTTTGGAATGAGGTGTTAACGTGCAGCTGTTCACACTGGAAATGATCTCAAATGAGCGCAAGAAATGCAGAGTTTAAATGAACAGTATAAAACAAAATCAGGGGAAAGACCCAATAAAATGACTTAGAATGTATGTGCTAGGTGGCACCCTAGGTGGCAGCTACTCATAAAGCAAATGTAGAACTTATTATTCAATAACAAAATACCGTCCACATTTTTATTTATTTTTATTTTTTATTTTTTTAATAAATACCGTGATATGATGTTTTGGCCATATCGCCCAGCCATAACAGCCGCTGCTAAATAAATATAGGGAAAACTTAGCCATGATAAGAACTTGAAGTGAGTGACCTGACAGGAAGTGACCTGATGTGTTTCCATTTGAAAAAGGCAACCAAAGTAAATTGAAAACCAAACTATGAGACTGCACATGACCACAGTCATTTTGAAGCAAAATCTTTGATGGGTAGAACCCGATTCAGGCGGCATCTTCAATGGAAGATGGAATTAACGTAAGCCAATTCTAAATAYATCTTACAGACAGTGTCACCAGCAAAGCACCATCACACCTCCTCCTCCATGGTGGGAACCACACATTGTGGAGCTCATCCGTACACATACTCTGKGTCTCACAAATTGTGAACTTATTTGCCTACAATCGGACATTCCCTGTCTGTCCCCTGGTCAACATCTAAAATGGCACGCTACACCCGATTAATTATAGTGCACAACTTTTGATCAGGCCCTACAGGGCTGTTTAAAGGTAGTGCACTTGATAAGGAATAGGGTGCCATTGTGGATACACTGTAGTCTACATCACCAGGTTGACCTGACACGACACTCAGGTGTGGCAAGGAAGTGATTTGGATAATTAGTATGAGAATATCAGGTCCAGCACCTGTGACAGACACACCTCAGAGGGCAGAGACACTGAATCAATTGGCTACCGGTTAGTTCAATATATAGCTATATATTATTATACTTTATTTATTTTGAATTTAAATCAAATGATATAGATTGATGTAGCGTGTAAACTAAAACATAAGATTTAAAAAAAGATTTAAGCTGAATATTAGCAATTTATGAAGACATGYACACATTTTGTCATGTTTACAAAGTGATCATCTCTAGTGCATATAATATCTACAAAAGATTGTGAGACATTGTCTTTCTTAATTTAGCTTTATCAGGTTTTTTGTATGCTTTGTGATTCTAACTAGGCTGTCCACTCAGCGTTTCACATACATTTTTCAAACAGGGTATAAACAAGTGTCTTTACCAGAGTAATACCTAACACCCTATTGGAGTGGTTACATAAWWWWWTMATGTGCATATACAGTTGAAGTCYGAAGTTTACATACACCTTAGCKAAATACATTTAAACTCAGTTTKACAATTCCWGACATTTAATCCTAGTAYAAATTCCCTGTTTTAGGTCAGTTAGGATCACCACTATTTTAAGAATGTGAAATGTCAGAATAATAGTAGAGAGAATTATTTATTTCAGCTTTTATTTCTTACATCACATTCCCAGTGGGTCAAACTTTTACATACACTCAATTAGTATTTCGTAGCATTGCCTTGAAATCATTTAACTTGGGTCAAACGTTTTGTGTAGCCTTCCACAAGCTTCCCACAATAAGTTGGGTGAATTTTAAGGCCTCCTTGCTTGCACACGTTATTTCAGTTCTGCCCACAAATTTTCTATGGGATTGACGTCAGGGCTTTGTGATGGCCACTCCAATACCTTGACTTTGTTGTCCTTAAGCCATTTTGCCACAACTTRGGAAGTATGCTTGTGGTCATTGTCCAGTTGGAAGACCCATTTGCGACCAATCTTTCAATTCCTGACTGAMGTCTTGAGATGTTGCTTCAATATATCCGCATAATCTTCCCGCCTCATGATGCCATCTATTTTGTGAAGTGCACCAGTCCCTCCTGCAGCAAAGCACCCCCACAACATGATGCTGCCACCCTCGTGCTTCACGGTTAMGATGGTGTTCGTCGGCTTGCAAGCCTCCCCCTTTTTCCTCCTAACGATGGTCATCATAGCCAAACAGTTCTATTTTTGTGTCATCAGACCAGAGGACATTTCTCCAAAAAGTACGATCTTTGTCCCCATGTGCAGTTGCAAACCATAGTCTGGCTTTTCTACGGCGGTTTTGGAGCAGTGGCTTCTTCCTTGCTGAGCGTCCCTCAGGTTGTCGATAAAGGACTCGCTTTACTGTGGATATAGATACTTTTGTACCCGTTTCCTCCAGCATTTTCACAAGGCCCTTTGCTGTTGTTCTGGGATTGATTTGCACCAACGTASGTTCATCTCTAGGAGACAGAAGGAGTCTCCTTCCTGAGCGGTATGACGGCTGCGTGGTCCCATGGTGTTTATACTTGCGTACTATTGTTTGTACAGATGAACGTGGTACCTTCAGGCACTTGGAAATTGCTCCCAAGAATGAACCAGACTTGTGGAGGTCTACAATTTTTTTTCTGCGGTCTTGGCTGATTTCTTTTGATTTTCCCATGATGTCAAGCAAAGAGGCACTGAGTTTGAAGGTAGGCCTTGAAATACATCCACAGGTACACCTCCAATTGACTCAAATGATGTCAATTAGCCTATCAGAAGCTTCTAAAACCATGATATTTTCTGGAATTTTCCAAGTTGTTTAAAGGCACAGTCAACTTAGTGTATGTGAACTTCTGACCCACTGGAATTGTGATACAGTGAATTATAAGTGAAATAATCTGTCTGTAAACAATTGTTGGAAAAATTACTTGTGTCATGCACAAAGTAGATGTCCTAACAGACTTGCCAAAACTATAGTTTGTTAACAAGAAATTTGTGGAGTGGTTGAAAAACGAGTTAATGACTAACCTAAGTAAACTCCGACTTCAACTGTACACATCTGAAATATTGTAATAAAGTAAACTAAGTGATGAAAAAAGTTGCAAATTGGGATATTATTTTTGGACGATATGTATCATTTTCACAATATTATTTGTACCAATATTTTTCCTTCATAGCTTGTTCTCCATCTTTTAAAATAAATCAGCCAATTAGTTTATGACTGATTAAAACTTGTTCTCTCATATGGCTCTCTTGTCCCTCTGCAGCAGACATACGGTAAGCAGTATATAAATCGCAATACATATAGAATCATGAGAATTGTGAGAATCAAAGCATATCAGCAKCAAAGCATTGTGATATCGTATAGTGAGGTCCCTGGCAATTACCAGCCCTATAAAGTCATGTGAATAAATTGTTAATAAGTGATCGCCTCGGACGGTGGAAATGGCCCTATGCAACCACATTAGCAAGCTAAAAAAATCAACTAGGTCAGCATCAGATTAGAGGGGCTGTGGAAGCTCCTGCTGTGTGCAAAACTAGATCAGGCTGAATATAGGCCTCTGGAAAAGGCCTGATGCAACTTCCTCATTATAGTCACCCCTACTTCCCCTAATAGGAACAACTTACTCCTTCCATATTTAACAGACTAAGTTCTGCAATTCACCTGTGTTTGTGGTGTTTTATGAAGTTATAATAAACAGAATACATTTATGTTCATTTTTTACTATATAAAGATTTTTTTTTCTTTTTTTATTTGACACCAACAGTGAAATCGAGCCTTCCATGCAAATATGGTATACAGCAACCCTTCATCTAATTTCTTAATGAAAGAGGGGGGGGGGGGCACTCCAACATCTTTCAGTTTGAACTGAGATATTCTTCAGCCCGCAAATAAGTCTTATGTCAAATACATCAACCTTCCAGGTGACACTATCCCTGTCCAAATCAATCTTTATGACCGTAATGAACTAATCGACATGGATTGAGCAGACTCGTATGAGTGTATAATATCTTAACTGAAAATTAACCCCCCCCCCACATTCTCAAGGCTCGTCTGAGCGATTTCTCTGATGCCAACATTTCAGTTCCTGTGACATTGAGAGGCTTGTCAGTAGGGCATGGCAGGCTGGTAATGTGGTCTGGCTGATCAGCAGTGCACAGCATTATCAGCTGGGCCAGCCTGGGATGGGGGTCAGTCAATGGAAAGGGGAATGGGCGGAAGGGATGTCCACTGTCCCACTGCAGTCAAGAATTGTTCTCCAACTCCGTTTGGGGACAAACTTCCTCTCCTGTTGGCTTAGCTCCATCCTGAGGCACCATCAAAAAGGTGACAGACAGAGACAGACACTCCCACAAGACAACAGTCTTTATCCCACACACTTCACACTGAATGGACTTCGTCTGGTTTCCTAAACCGTCTGCCTGCCCGTCTATCCTTTGAAAGCAGTGCGTGAGCTTTCCTCTCCAATACATGCCGAGTAGAATCATCCTCAGTAAACTCACTCCACATGGCCACTCCATGGACTGCCCTAAACAGTCTGCACCACCTGAAATGAGGCACGCTACTTAAGCCAAAACAGCACACCGCTGAGAGGCCAGGCTTGAGCAGTTGTAAAATCCTCCTCTGATAGTGAACGAGCGTTTGATGGTTGTGAAGTTTTTGTATCAAATGGACTCCTTGCGTGCGTCATGCGGTGCCGTTTAGGCACAGGCCACAATAGTAGATACAAGCTGTAAGCTCACGCTCCAGATGGGGCCAATGCCTTCAGAAACATGACCCGGCTTTTCCTGGACCACTCCAATGCAAAGTGGTTTCAAATGGATCAAATTAAAAGTTACCAGGCMCAACAAAAAAACAAAAACTGACAGGTCCGACCTCATTCATTCAACCCCACCCCTCTGTGCCATCCGGTATAGCTGGAGAGCATTATTCAATGGAAACCTTGGAAAATACATGTCATTAACTTCTGCTCTGTTCATAAGTAGCTGCCTAGCTAGACACCTTTGACTCTGGAGATAAAACTGGCACAGCCAACGTGGGAGGACAATGTCCCAAAATGTATTACGAAATGAATCCACAATTTGTTGATAACCTTTGTGGCACACTGGGGCGGCAGATAGWGCYWRGCWCTAACCACTAGGCTAATAACCGAAAGTTTGCTAGATTGAATCCTCGAGCTGACAAGGTAAAAATCTGTCGTTCTGCCCCTGAACAAGGCAGTTAACCCCCTGTTCCTAGGCATTCATTGAAATTAACTAATTGACTTGCCTAGTTAAATTAAGGTAAAAGCCATGTAGTTCACCAGTAGCCTCCTCATCCAACCAATGCCAAATTCTCACCAGCACTTTCACACATTGGCAACATGTCTGGTGTTCTGTGTGGGTTGGTGGACAAACCAAGCCGTGTTCTGTCTCGCTCTTAGACACATCCCAGAATAACTTGTGCCCACATCTCAACACTGCACAAAAGCACTCAGTGTCTCTCAGCACAAGAGTGGGGCTCTGTTCACACCTACTCAGTTTACCCAGACACCCCCTCACAGCGGTCTGCTGTGGCGGTGGGCCACCGGACTGTGTTGTGCTGTGTTCGACAGGTCTCAGTGCTTTGACTAGTTAAGATTCCATCTACAGTAAAAGTAGAAAATATCCTGGGGGACAGCCCTCCATACGATTATTAACTCTATTCACACACTTATTTTGGGTCAGAACAATCCTACAACGCTCTTCATGTTTTAGCTTTTCCTTCTTTCAGTAACTCCAAATCATACTATGCTCCTTCAAGTATAAAAAAAAACTGTAGATCACTAAATTATTCYGCTGATTCTGTTTGAATCAGTAGCTCTGACAGAACCTCCCTTGTCTTGTGGATTGCTGTTGCGAGTCTTGTGATGTGTCTTTGATGCACTGGAGAAAAAGGAGTATGCATCGTACAACATGTTTAAAAAATAAATTCATAAATACATCCTCATGGTAACCAGTCATGATGATCCACAGATGAGTCAGATCATACTGTTGACAACAGCATAATATTGAGCCTCTTACATTAACAGATTTCACAATTGATTCTAAACCACCAGGTAAAAATAGAGCAAACATTTTGTCTGTCTCAGACAAACACAGAATACAAGGTCAAATAGGAGCAACGCACATTTTATATAGCCAGCTCAATTTTTATAAGACATGTTTCCCCTGAGTGCAATACTGTTACATTGTTAGTGTGTCACTAGTCAACTGATCACYCAAGGGTAAGACGAGAAGCCCTCACTGTCAAAACCTAGCATAGAAACTTGGGGAAGCCAAAATACTAGTTCTTGATGTAGTAGTACTGAGGAATGGTCTGGCAACTGGGAATTCCTAATAACCCAAAACAAATTTCCCAGCAGATCTCAAGAGGGAAATGTGCAGAGAAATCAAAGACTGTTTGGACATGTGCAGTCATCACCACTCTAAGGAGACCGAGGGCTGCGCTCCCACCACACTCCTCCCATTCAGATACACAGACATCTCCCCCGCTCTCCTTCCCTTTGTTTAGACTGTATACATTTCCCCTTTTCTAAACAGATTTCCATGAGCTCAATGCTGGGAGCGGTGAGGGGGCATGTGGCAGTGCAAGTTTGCTTACAGAAAGCACATGTCACAGGAATATTTAACAGACGTAGGAACTCTAAACACGTCGCCAAAATGTTCCCAGTGATCAAATCAAATGTATTTATAAAGCCCTTCTTATATAGCAAAGTGCTGTACAGAAAACCAGCCTAAAGTGATAAATATAGCCTAGTCCTCAAGTCATGTTCCTGTTGTGAATAATAGGTTGGACGTCAACGTACTGCCTTTTTCCAGACAAACTAATATATTTTTTAAACGTACAAGGCACTGGGGACTATACGTTATACCACCCTGCATCCCACTGCTGACTTGCTTCTGAAGCTAAGCAGGGTRYGTCCTGGTCAGTCCCTGGARGGGAGACCAGATGCTGCTGGAAGTGGTGTTGGAGGGGCAGTAGCAGGCACCCTTTCCTCTGGTCAAAAAAAATATCCCAACGCCCCAGGACAGTGATTGGGGACATTGCCCTGTGTAGGGTGCGGTCTTTCAGATGAGACGTTAAACGGGTGTCCTGACTCTGTGGTCACTAAAGATAGCATGGCACTTATCYTAAGAGTAGGGGTGTTAACCCCGGTGTCCTGGCTAAATTCCCAATTTGACCCTCATGCCACCTAATCCTCAGCTTACAAATGGCTCATTCATTCCCCCCTCTCCCCTGTAACCATTTCCCAGGTCGTTGATGTAAATAAGAATGCGTTCTCAGTCAACTTACCTGGTAAAATATGGGTTGAATAAAAAATAGTCAGCTAAAAACAAGCCTACATTGTAACAATGTGATGCAGTACTTTTACAAAGTGAGATTGAAAAACATCACATTAATCTCTATTAAGAATGTCATGATGCATTAGTACATAGGCTAGAGTAACCAATGTGGTTAAACGAGAGACAAAAAACAAGACTGATTGCACTATCAAAACGATTTCAAACATGTACAGTACCAGGCAAATGTTTGGACACACCTACTCATTCCAAGTGGCGCAGCGGTCTATGGCACTGCATCTCAGTGCAAGAGGTGTCGCTACAGTCCCTGGTTCGAATCCAGGCTGCATCACATCTGGCAGTCATTGGGAGTCCCATAGGGCGGCGCACAATAGGCCCAGCGTCGTCCAGGTTTGGTCAGGGTAGGCCGTCATTYTAAATAAGAATGTGTTCTTTATTTATTTAACTAAGGCATGTCAGTTAAGGTTCAATTTTTAAAATTAAAAGGTTTCTTACATTTTTACTATTTTCTACATTGTGGAATACCAAACATTTGACTGGTACTGTACATGTTTGAAATCCTGTCTCAGCCTCCAGTATTTATGCTGCAGTAGTTTGTGTGCCGGGGGCTAGGGTCAGTCTGTTATATCTGGAGTACTTCTCCTGTCTTATCCGGTGTCCTGTGTGAATTTAAGTATGCCCTCTCTAATTCTCTCTCTCTCTCGGAGGACGTGAGCCCTAGGACCATGCCTCAGGACTACCTGGCATGATGACTCCTTGCTGTCCCCAGTCCACCTGGCCYTGCTGCTGCTCCAGTTTCAACTGTTCTGCCTGCGGCTATGGAACCCTGACCTGTTCACCGGACGTGCTACCTGTCCCAGACCTGCTGTTTTCAACTGATCCTGTTGTCTCTAGAGATACTCTTAATGATTGGCTATGAAAAGCCAACTGACATTTACTCCTGAGGTGCTGACTTGTTGCACCCTCGACAACTACTGTGATTATTATTATTTCACCATGCTGGTCATTTATGAACATCTTGGCCATGTTCTGTTATAATCTCCACCCGGCACAGCCAGAAGAGGACAGGCCACCACTCATAGCCTGATTCCTCTCTAGGTTTCTTCCTAGGTTTTGGCCTTTCTAMGGAGTTTTTCCTAGCCACCGTGCTTCTACACCTGCATTGCTTGCTGTTTGGGGTTTTAGGCTGGGTTTCTGTACAGCACTTTGAGATATCAGCTGATGTAAGAAGGGCTATATAAATAAATGTGATACTAGTGAAGACATCAAAACTATGAAATAACACATATGGGATCATGTAGTAAACAAAAAAAGTGTTTAACAAATCAAAATATCTTCAAAGTAGCCACCCTTTGCCTTGACAGCTTTGCACACACTTTGCACATTCTCTCAACCAGCTTCATGAAGTAGTCACATGGAATGCATTTCAATTAACAGGTATGCCTTTTTCAAAGCTCATTTGTGGAATTTCTTTCCTTTTTAATGTGTTTGAGCCAATCAGTTGTGTTGTGACAAGGTAGGGGTGGTATACAGAAGATAGCCCTATTTGTCCATAACTACTTTAAGACATGGTCATTCAATACGGAACAATTCAAGAACTTGTTCCAAGAAAAGTTTCTTCAAGTGCAGTCGCAAAAACCGTCAAGCGCTATGATGAAACTGTCTCTCAGGAGGAATGCCACAGGAAAGGAAGACCCAAAGTCTGCTACAGAGGATCATTTCACTAGAGCTACTAATTGCAGCCCAAATAAATGCTTCACAAATTTCAAGCAACAGACACATCAACATACACTGTTCAGAGGATCATGATTGAAAAAATTATAAAATTTAAAAATCAGGCCTCCATGGTCAAATTGCTGCAAAGAAACCACTACTAAAAGGACACCATTAAGAAGACTCCAAATTGTCTTTGTGAGACCCCAAGTAGGTGAACGGATGATCTCCGCATGTGTGGTTCCCAACGTGAAGCATGGAGAACGTGGTGTTAATGTGTGGGGGTGCTTTGCTGGTGACACTGTCTGATTTATTTAGAATTCAAGGCACACTTAACCAGCATGGCTACTACAGCATTCTGCAGCGATACGTCATCCCATCTGGTTTCTGCTTAGTGGGACTGTCATTTGTTTTTCAACAGGACAACAGCACAGTTTTTCACACCTCCAGATTGTGTAAGGGCTATTTGACCAAGAAGGAGATTGATGGAGTGCTGCATCAGATGACCTGGCCTCAATCCCCCAACCCAATTGAGATGGCTTGGGATGAGTTGGACCACAGAGTGAAGGCAAAGCAGCCAAAAAGTGCGCAGCATATGTGGGAACTTATTCAAGACTGTTGGAAAATTATTCCAGGTGAAGCTGGTTGAGAGAACGCCAAGAGTGTGCAAAGCAGTCATCAAGGCAAAGGGTGGCTACTAAAATATATTTTGATTTATTTAACTTTTTTGCTTACTACAGGACTCCATGTGTGATATTTCATAGTTGATGTCTTCACTATTATTCTAAAATGTAGAAAATAGTAAAAATAAAGAAAAACCCTTGAATGAGTAGGTGTCCAAACTGGTACTGAATATAATTTTTAAACATTTTTTAAGTCAGCCTTGCGGGGTATAGATTTCTTAGTATAGCAAAACAGTCTGAGACCATGTTCCAGTGCATTTGGTCAGGGGAGTGGGTCAGAGCTGAAGGTGAGGCTTTGTGGGTCCCCACGCACAAGCACGACCAGCACACAAACACACTTGCGTGCACACACAGCGACTCAAACCCAGTCTGGAAAGTGTCCAGTGGTGTCTGCTGTGGCAGAGGGGACAGCTGGCTCTCAGAGAAGATGTGGTGCACCCCCTCTCCATCATTATACAGCGGAGTGAGTGAAGTGGGATGCAAGGAGGGGGGTCTGGGGTGTCAGCTGCCAGTCTCTCCCCAAACAGGTGCATCAACAAGACACCCCACTCTCCCCTTCCACACATCCACACTTAGACTGGCCCACTTTGGAATGTGCTGCTTCCACCGTGCTATCCCTGAATCACTTGATTTCCATTGTGCATGAAACATGGAAGTGACAGGAGCAGTGCTTTCTCGCTATAGAACAACCCAGTGATTTTATTATTTAACTAGACAAGTCTAGTAAGAACAAATTCTTATTGACAATGACTGCCTACCCTGGCCAAACCCTAACCTGGACGACGCTGGGCCAATTGTGCACCGCCCTACGGATAAAGGCATTTCCATGGTAAATCAAAGTGTTGCGTTATAAAGTATGTCTCGGCGTCACACTGTTTGTCATGTTGTGTAACAGACACATGAATAATGGCTTTCGGGCTGAATGGCATTCTGCCCAGAGGGAAGACCTTTACAAATGAAGGGAACACACTGAACTGGGTCACATGGAAATTTACAATGAAAATTGATGTAAATCAGAGATAGTTAAAGTGAGAGGTTTAAATTTATTTGAGGCAACAAATTACAATACAGATGTTTGTGTGGTATAACTTTGAAACGCTTATTCAATCTGAGGTTGTCTTCAAAAATGCACCGATTCAGTTATCCTCAAGAAATTAAATGTTGCATCAAGGTTTCTCTCACATATCATGTGTGAGACATTGTTATCTGAGGGGATTCTGCAATTACTGTGTCCAAAAAACCAAAGTCGACTGCACTTTTATTACCTTTGTCAGGCAGGACCAATATCGGTTGATTTGAGTGGAGTCAGTAGTAGACCCCAACCAATATAGGATGGGTCGGATATAGATTTTAGGGAGCCAAAAGTCACTGATATGATTTTTAGAGCTGTTGGAATCGCCTAAACTTTGATCATTGAGATAGGAAATGAAAGKGACTGGGTTGTCATAAGTTAATGGTTCTTTGAAGAAAAAACAATAAACATCTGGATTAGATGGAGGGGTTGAGGTCAGGACAGARTCTCTTAAGGCAGTAATGAAGGTTTGTTATTCTGTTACCCTCTTTATTAGCRTCCTGTAGAGACATAAACTGTAAGGATTGGAGAGGGGGAGTGTCTTAAGTAGGATGTATATAACTGAAGTGATAAATGTTTTGCTGTCTGATTACAGCTATACAGAACCTTTGGGAAGAGTTAAACTTGGTTAAAGCTTCTCTAGTGTCCGTGAGTCATTTACTCGGAAAAATAAGAACCTAACAGTTGGAAAGAAAATACTTTGGAAAAAAATGTATTTACACTACCAGTCAAAAGTTCAGACACACCTACTCATTCAAGGGTTTTTCTTTACATTTAATATTTTTTTTACATTGTAGAGTAATAGTGAAGACATCAGAACTATGAAACAACACATATGGAATCATGTAGTAACCAAAAAGTGTTAAATCAAAATATATTTTAGATTCTTAAAAGTAGTCACCCTTTACTGTGATGACAACTTTGCAAACTCTTGGAATTTTCACCTGGAATTCATTGTTAAAAGTTAATTAGTGGAAGTCCTTTCCTTAATGCGTTCGAGCCAATCAGTTGTGTTGGCTCAAAAATGTCACTAACGATGTGATACCAGGCAAAGTATCATGATACCACGGGGTTTTCCCCACCCTAGGACACCTGCTWCTGTTTCCTATATGTTCTGCACATGTGCTGCACAAAAACCTGTTCCTGGTATTCACACCTGTACTCAATATAACACATTCAATTTAACTTCACGCTTATTACTGTATAATAGAAAAGGCTACTGAATTATAATTTTTTGGGGGGGGGGAGTTTCCTCTTATCCAAAGGCCAACCTGTGATTGGGCAGGAGGAATGTGGTAAGGAATATGAAATGCATAATGATCTGTGTTTCCATTGTGTCAGTAAGTGAAAAACACACCAGGCCTACATGAAACTCTCCCTCTGTCAATACTTAAGTAAATAAGGTTTGCAAAAATGTATAAAAACCTAATGTGTGTAGATTGAGTAGTATAATTTTTTCTTCTTCATGTAATCCATTTTAGAATAAGGCTGTAACATAACAAAGTGTGGAAAAAGTCAAGGAGTCTGYAAACTTTCCACGATTCACGTGGATGACCTATTTTGAGATCAAAATGGTGAATATCGCCGAAAAGTTCCCGAGTTTGCATCCCTGGAGAACGGTGAAATGTGAAAGGGAACCTCTGCACATGTTGTATAACAGCAATGATCATTTCATTAATAATGGATTGTGTCACTTGATCGCTAGGGAGAGAGGGGGGAGTTTGGTCACAGTATCACAACGGGTAACCTACACTGATACTGTATTGTGCTTCAGAGCCATGTCCCTAATTCAAAGCACATGAGCCGAAAACAAGCGCACACACACGAAAATTCCAAACAGTCCTGTGAATCCTCAGATCTCCTGCCCTATGGGCGTTCTCAGTTTTAAGTGTAGGCCAGTGAGTGGGACAATCCTCTATTGCTCATCCGACAGCCCCGTTGCACTTCTTAGATGTACACAGAACCGCAGACAAATACTTACTCAGTAGTAGTTATTAAAGCACCATAGCGCAAAAATATATACAAAAATTGACTGACCTACTCTGCACCATATTTGCCACATGAAAGAGCAATTCATGCCATATGACAACAGTTGACTCCTTTCACAAAATAGAATTGTCTATGTGATCTACTGTGGCTTAAAGAAGCGATGAACAGATACACATCTCTGCCTTTACCTCTTGTTCCAGTCGCCATATCTGCCACCTTCTGAAAGGCATCCAGAAAGGAGCTTGTGACGATGATGGTTGCCCTGAAAGATAAAACAACAAAAAATGTAATGGAGAAACATTCCATTTAAACTACTTTAACCACTCGTGTACACAAAACCAGCTTTAAATAAAACCCGYGACAGGTTTCAGATAAGAACATGTTATTGCATCATCAGGCTTGAAATCAGTTTATTCTGTTTGCGTGAGCATACTGATTACAATCATTCCAGCTAACATTTTTAAGTATATTGATTCTAAATCACAGAGTCAAACAAAGTCCGTCACTGATGGGGAGACAGTGACTGTTTCGATCACAAGACTCAAAAATCACCCTTAGGAAAACCCCTACATGACTGTCCTAGAKCTACTGTATTTTCTTATTGCCCTTTAGATTTCAGTTTCTGGATTTAGAAATTCATAACATTGAGCTGAGATGTGTTCCCCTAGTGGGTAGGTTTGGGCAGTATACTGGGGTATTTTGAAATACCAACAGTATCACTAAATACTGTACAATTATTTTATATTCACAAAAAGTACAGTTGAAGTCAGAAGTTTACATACACTTAGGTTGGCATCATTAAAACAAATCTTTCAACCACTCCACAAATTTCTTGTTAACAAACTATAGTTTTGGTAAGTCGGTTAGAACATCTACTTTTTGCATGACYCAAGTCATTTTTCCAACAATTGTTTATAGACAGATTATTTAACTTATAATTCACTATATCACAATTCCAGTGAGTCAGAGGTTTACATACACTAAGTTGACTGTACCTTTAAACAGCTTGGAAAATTCCAGAAAATTATGTCATGGCTTTAGAAGCTTCTGATAGGCTAATCATTTGAGTGAATTGGAGGTGTACCTGTGGATGTATTTCGAGGCCTACCTTCAGACTCAGTGCCTCTTTGCTTGACATCATGGGAAAATCAAAAGAAAATCAGCCAAGACCTCAGAAAAAAACATTGTGACCTCCACAAGTCTGGTTCATCCTTAAGAGCAATTTCCAAGTGTCTGAAGGTACCACGTTCATCTGTCCAATAGTACGCAAGTATAAACACCATGGGACCACGCAGCCGTCATACTGCTCAGGAAGGAGACGCGTTCTGTCTCCTAGAGATGAACGTACTGTGGTGCGAAAAGGTCAAATCAATCCTAGAACAACAGCAAAGGACCTGTGAAGATGCTGGAGGAAACAGGAACAAAAGTATCTATATCCACAGTATAAACGAGTCTAATATCGACATAACCTGAAAGACCGCTCAGCAAGGAAGAAGCCACTGCTCCAAAAGCGCCATAAAAAGCCACACTACGGTTTGCAACTGCACATGGGGACAAGATCGTACTTTTTGGAGAAATGTCCTCTGGTCTGAAGAAACAAAATAGAACTGTTTGGCCATAATGACCATCATTATGTTTGGAGGAAAAAGGGGACGCTTGCAAGCTGAAGAACACCAACCCAACCATGAAGCACGGGGGGTGGCAGCATCATGTTGTGGGGTGCTTTGCTGCAGAGGGACTGGGTGCACTTCACAAAATAGATGGCAACATGAAAAAGGAAGATATGTGATATATTGAAGCAACATCTCAAGACATCAGCCAGGAAGTTAAAGCTTGGTCACAAATGGGCTTCCAAATGGACAATCACCCCAAGCATACTTCCAAAGTTGTGTGCAAAATGGCTTAAGGACAACAAACTCAAGGTATTGGAGTGGCCATCACAAAGCCTGACCTCAATCTTATAGAAAATGTTGGGCAGAACTGAAAATCGTGTGTGGAGCAAGGAGGCCTACAACCTGACCCAGTTACACCAGCTCTGCAGGCAGGAATGGGCCTAAATTCACCCAACTTATTGTGGGAAGCTTGTGGAAGGCTACCCAAAACATTTGACCCAAGTTAAACAATATAAAGGCAATGCTACCAAATACTAATTGAGTGTATGTAAATGTCTGACCCACTGAGAATGTGATGAAAGAAATACAAGCTGAAATAAATAATTCTCTACTATTATTCTGACATTTTACATTCTTAAAATAAAGTGGTGATCCTAACTGACCTAAGACAGGGAATTTTTACTTGGATTAAATGTCAGGAATTGTGAAAAACTGAGTTGAAATGTATTTGGCTAAGGTGTATGTGAACTTCCGACTTCAACTGTATATCCAGCCAGTCACGTGATATGTTTGTTTAGAATGAGCACATGGAGCAAACGGGATGTGATTATCCACAGTTGAGCAACACAAGGGAGTTGATCAAGTTACACTTGGAAAAGCACAACTAATGTTTGCCAGCTAAATATCTTCTAAAAGTACAAGTAAACTAAGATGTGCCAAATACAATTCTCAGCTCAGGGCTCCAGCTGTGCATTTGGTTGCAACCTCTATTACTAGCCTTCACCTGGAATGCTTTTCCAACAGTCTTGAAGGAGTTCCCACAAAATGCCAAACCCAGATGACGCTGGGCCAATTGTGCGCCACCCTATGGGACTCCCAACCATGGCCGGATGTGATACAGCATGGCTTCAAGTTGTCTACCATTGCTCCTGTACCCAAGAAAGCGAAAGGTAACTGAACTAAATAACTATCACTCACTCACTTCTGTCATCATGAAGTGCTTTGAGAGGCTATTTAAGGATCATAACACCACCTTACCTGACACCCTAAAACCATTTCAATTTGCATACTGTTCCAATAGATCCACATATGACGCAATCGCACTGCCCTATCCCATCTAGACACGAGGAATAGCATGTAAGAATGCTGTTCCTTGACTACAGCTCAGCCGTCAACACCATATTAGCCTCCAAGCTCATCATTAAGCTCAGGGCTCTGGGTCTGAACCCCGCCCTGTGCAACTGGGTCCTGACGTCCTACCCATAGGTGGCAAAGGTAGGAAGCCCTTCCACTACGCTGATCCACAACACAAGGTCCCCCACAAGGGTGTGTTCTCAGCCCCCTCRGGCTACCACCCAGTTACTTAACCCTGCACCCCTATGTACATAGAATCACTGGTCACTTTAATAATGGAACACTGTTCACTTTAATGTTTACATACTGTTTTACTCATTTCATATGTATATACTGTATTCTAGTCAATGCCATCCTATTCAAATATTGTTGTATATACACACTATTTTAAGTATTCTACAGATTTACTAAATATTCTATCCAGATAATGACCATGTTTATATCACACACTCTCATCCTAATTCCATTCTTTTAGATGTGTATATTGTTAGATATTACTGCACGAGCTAGAAACACAAGCATTTCGCTACGTCAGCAATAACATCTGCTAAATGTGTGTATGCGACACACAAACTTGGATTTGATTCGTGACAATGCTGTTGTTCAAAGCAGCGAAACACATTGGGTTAAAAGGGAAATTACCGTTAAACTCTGTTCTGCCTAGTGGCGCTGCACCGGCAAGTGCGGTAAGGTAAGGGGGAAAAAAMAAAGCATTGTCCTATAGTTTCACCGCTTGTCGCGTTAAGATATGCGCTCTGAGCAAGTGTTTCCATTAATGTTTATTCTCAGCCAACCACAGACCTCTCAACCTGCATGTAGTGGGCAGGGTGGGGGGYAAAAACACTTGATTCTAATTGGAGATTTCACAACGTCAGTCAAACTGTAGCTGCACTATAAACACTAGCTGTAAATCATTTGGATGGCCTTTCTATTCGTAATGACGATTCAAAAAGTTAAATATGTAGGCCTATGTACTGTACTAGTAGGCCAGTATAACCAGAATTTAAAAATTACATTGAAATAGGTATAAAACACTTAACTTTTGACTAGAGCTCTCGAACTTGCTCATTACTACTTAGGACTTGACTCGAGACTTGAAGGTTAAGACTTGCTAAATTGTGACTTGGTCCCATCTCTGCTGTTTACACACTTGTTTACGGCGAATGCTCAAATTAAAAAAATTGGGAATGTGTGCTTATCAGTCCTTACTAAATAATATAGGCCTAAGAAGAAGAKGCAGTCGGGGAATTCGAATCCTATTCTGTTGTCTTTTTATTTGACACATGCACACAGATTCCTTTTAGCTAATAAATGGACATTCACTGAGAGGGGTTGCAGAGGCCAGGGTTAGCTCTTACCTTAGCTGGGATTGCAGCTTAACTCCTTTGGTTACAAAGTCCTCCCAGGCTGGATAACTAGCCTGCAAAGCAAACAGACACAACGGGTGGTTACTTCAACTGGACGGTAGTACATTGAATCAATAGAACATGTAATGTTAGTAAGCAACCATGCCATTCTATGAGATTAGAATTGCTTAGATTACTGAWATCAATCATATTTACTGTCATTTTTAAATTGGATGTGGGGAAGATTGACTGTTACTGGGAAAAAGAGTGGGTCAGGGAGGCTTGAGCAGTCAACTACTGTATACCATCCCGTTCCATCCCTGTGGAACGCTTGACACCTACAGTTGGAAGTTTACATACACCTTAGCCAAATACATTTAAACTCCGTTTTTCACAATTCCTGACATTTAATCCTAGTAAAAATTCCCTGTCTTAGGCCAGTTAGGATCACCACTTTATTTTAAGAATGTGAAATGTCAGAATAATAGCAGAGAGAATTATTTATTTCAGCTTTTATTTCTTTCATTACATTCCCAGTGGGTCAGACGTTTACATACACTCAATTAGTAGTTGGTAGCATTGCCTTTAAATTGTTTAACTTGGGTAGCCTTCCACAAGCTTCCCACAATAGGTTAGGTTCTTCCCAAATATAGAAAATGTTAAGGTCAGGGCTTTGTGATGGCCACTCCAATACCTTGACTTTGTTGTCCTTAAGCCATTTTGCCACAACTTTGGAAGTATGCTTGGGGTCACTGTCCATTTGGAAGACCCATTTGCGACCAAGCTTTAACTTCCTGACTGATGTCTTGAGATGTTGCTTCAAAATATCTACATAATCTTCCTTCCTCATGACACCATCTATTTTGTGAAGTGCACCAGTCCCTCCTGCAAGCAACGTCACCACCACAACATGATGCTGCACCACCGTGCTTCACGGTTGGGTTGGTGTTCTTCAGCTTGCAAGCCCTCCCCTTTTTCCTCCAAACATACGATGGTCATTATGGGCAACAGCTCTGTTCTTGTTTCATCAGACCAGAGGACATTTCTCCAAAAGTAGATCTTGGTCTCCATGTGCAGTTGCAAACCGTGTCTGGCTTTTTTTGTGGCGGTTTTGAAGCAGTGGCTTCTTCCTTGCTGAACGGCCTTTCAGGTTTGTCAAAATAGGCTCGTTTTACTGTGGATAGATGGGGTTCCTTCGTTATTTTACCGTTCATGTCTTCCATAGAGAATGTCTTGATCTACTTCAAATAAGGTCTGTGTTTCGTGCAGTCTTTAAACCGCCTCGACGTTTTGATACCCGTGTAAATCTCACTAGGATAAGGTAACGTTTGTCAACATATTTTCATAAATCCACTCTACAAAAAAAAATGATCTTCGCTTATATTTAGCCAATATTGATCAGAGTTACCTTGTCCTATGGATATCTACACAGTTATAAAATTGGCACGGTGGTGTAAGCCTACACGAAACAGACCTTATTTTAAGTGAATCTAAAAATATCCTATGGAATAAATGAAGGAACCGCTTTTCAGATTTTGCTAGAAGGTGTCATGGGAATTATGACTCGCACTTTGGTRGTCAATTCTTACCAWGCCCATTATTAAAATAGGATTTCCTGCATATAGAAATTAKAGTTTTTGTTTTCAACATTCATCACAGGTAACTTAAACTCTATTTTTATTCAAACAGTTGAGAGTATTTGTCTCCTAAGCAGACTCTTCAGTATCATTGTCACTTCAGAGCTGTGTGTGTGTGTGTGTGTGTGTGTGTGTATATTTATGTATTATATTAAGTAAAAATAAAAGTGGTAGGTAAAATAATAGGTAAAATGGACCATTAGCAAACTTGATGGTGTTGGAGTAGTGCTTGGCCACGAAGTCGTGGGTGAACAGGGAGTACAGGAGGGGCCTAAGCACACACCCGAGGGGCCCCAGTGTTGAGGATTAGCGTGGCAGACGTGTTGGTGCCTACCTTTACCATCTGGGGGAGGACCATCAGAAAGTCCAGGATCCAATTGCAGAGAGAGGTGTTTAGTCTCAGGGTTCTTAGCATAGTGATGATCTTTGTGGGCACTATGATGTTGAACGGTTTAGTATTTAGTCAATAAAAACAGCACTCTCACATAGGTGTTCCTTATGTCCAGGTGGGGAAGGGAAGTATTCCTACTCATGTAAAATCCATAGATTTGAGCCTAATGACTTAATTTAAATTGACCAAATTCCTTAAATGAACTTTGTCAGTAAAATCATTGAAATTGTTGCATTTATATTTTTGTATAGATCAAGCTTATGCCCCCTTTGATATAAGAGTTCACTTTAAAAATAGAATCTAGAAGGGCGGTAAGTGGGCGTGATGGGAAGTGACTAGAATATGAAGATAACTGAATTGCGTAGTTTTGTAACTAAAGAAAACGTTCAAAAGATGCAAAATCCATATCAAATGTACAAGTCGTTGATTGAGGAGATCCCTTTTCCAGACCAGATATGAAACGCCCGTTCTAATAATGATGGAGAGAAGGTATGGTTCTCTAATAAATGGGGCAGAAGTTAAATTCACCGAGACCAAACGATCAACTGAACTGTTTCCAGATTTTTWGTGTTTCACAATAGAGTTTAGTGTACTTGGAAACAAGCCCAGGTAATGCAAGTTGACCTGAGCAAGGCAGCTAAGGAGGTGGGGCCACAGGATGAGAGCTCCAAGGTCAACCATCAGGCCTGTAACATCAGGGATTTCMGTCATCTAATATAGAATGATTCTAATAGCTGCCCAGTAATAATAGTGAAAGTTCGGCAGTGCTAGACCACCCTGGGGACGAGATCTCTGCAATACGCTCTTATTTATCCGATGGTTTTTCTTGTTCCAGATAAAAAGATTGTCAGAAAGATAGGAATACATTGTAATGTATAAAAACTTAAGTAATACATACATTAAGTGTTGATTCTTCCGCTCAAAGAAAGGGAAAGTAAATCCCAGCGTTCAAGATTCTGTTTCAGACAGAGTATAAAGGGACCCAAATATTTCTGTGTAGTCACTGAAGGGCACATGACTCAAATAAGGTTGCATTGCACAAGGATTAATAAGCATCAATTCTCTTTTTTGTAAATAAATCTTATACCCAGATATTTTACCAAATGTCTTTATTAGAACCTGGATCTCTGGGAGACCAGTTAAAGGGTCAGACACAATAGCATGTCATCCACATAGTGAAACTTTATGCTCTAAGCCTCCTCTTCGAATACCTGTTTGAATGATGTCTGAGTATAACAGAACTCATATGGCAGGCAAAAACCTGAGAGAAAATCCAGCCAGGAAGTGGGAAATCTGAGGTTTGTAGGTTTTCAACTCTTTGCCTATCGAAGACAGTGGGATATTGMTCACATTGCACTTCCTAAGGCTTCCACTAGATGTCAACAGTCTTTAGAACCTTGTTTGATGCTTCTACCTGACCCACTGAAATTCTGCCTGAACCTGCCCGCGAGTTAATAACAAAAACGAGTTATTTGGACATAAATGATGGACTTTATGGAACAAATCAAACATTTATTGTGGAACTGGGATTCCTGGGAGTGCATTCTGATGAAGATCAAAGGTAAGTGAATATTTATAATGCTATTCTGACATCTGTTGACTCCACAACATGGCGGATATCTTCATGGTTGTTTGGGGCTCTGAGTGCTGTACTCAGATTATAGCATGGTGTGCTTTTTCCGTAAAGTTTATTTTTTATTTTTTTTATCTGACACAGCGGTTGCATTAAGGAGAGGTTTCTCTAAAGTTCCATGTATAATACTTGTATCTTTTATCAATGTTTATTATGAGTATTTCTGTAAATTGATGTGGCGCTCTGCAAAATCACCYGATGTTTTGGAACTACTGAATGTAACGCGCCAATGTAAACTGAGATTTTTGGATATAAATATGAACTTTATCYAACAAAACATATGTATTGTGTAACATGAAGTCCTATGAGTGTCATCTGATGAAGATCATCAAAGATTTGTGATTAATTTTCTCTCTATTTATGCTTTTTGTGACTCCTCTCTTTGGCTGGAAAAATTGCTGTTTTTCTGTGAATAGGTGCTGACCTAACAATGATATGTTGTGATTTCGCTGTAAAGCCTTTTTGAAATCGGACACTGTGGTGGGATTAACAACAAGTTTATCTTTAAAATGGTGTAAAATACTTGTATGTTTGAGGAATTTTAATTATGCAATTTGTTGTTTTGAATTTGGCGCCCTGCACTTCACTGGCTGTTGTCATATCGATCCCATTAACGGGATCTTAAGGCTAGATACATCCGTTTCAATCTTCTTAACCGTGGTTTGTAGCGTAGTCGTGTTGTCTGAGCATGTTGACAAACCTTGTTCAATGTTGGAGACAGTTTTCTTAACTGTATCCAGTTCAGTACAAAACATTGCTGTATGTTTGCGAGTTCATTCTTGACTGCTTGTAACTCAGACTTAATAAAAATGTAAGTCGTCACTGAGCGCCTCCTTGASCATAGAAGAAATGCCCGTTCTGAGGGCAGCAAGAATCTCGTTCTGCAAATCCTCTGTATAAATTTGTTTCGCTGTGCCGCGGAGCCGCTGCTTCCACTTATTAAAGATCTTGGGCCGAGTGTGCTCTTTTGTCAGTGACTCCGCTGAACTTAAACTTTTGCAGGTATTGCACCATTTCCGCATTAAAACTAAAATAAAAAGTTTAACAAAGTAAAGCATGTCAGTCAAAGGCTGCATTTCCTAGTTCTTTTTGGGTCAAAGCGCAAAGAAAGTATTAAATAAATGCAATTTCAGCAGGAGCTCGGAAAAACGTGACCTACCCCATGGCTTGCTCACTAGCACCCCCTCGTGTTTAAATTTTTGCCATGGAAAAATSTATTAAATAATTCCCTCATTCAAAGAACCAGGGATCAAATGGCTATGGTGTTCATATAATGTATATCTATTTGTAAAAATATTCAGTGTTCAGAGGAGATRMAGACAGTATAGGAGTTACTTTTCAATTAAGCTAGTCTAAGATTTAAAAATTGGGAATGTTATGAATGCAACAAAAAGTAATCATTAATTTTTTTAATCCGCTGAAATCGCACGGGGGAATGTATTAGACTTCAGAATTGCATTGGGGGGGAATACCTATTTCTCACTGTACAGCCTTACCTATAGATTGTGGATCCATGAAATGTTGTATCATTCTATTCAGTGACACGCACTGAACACCACTATGAAGTGTTCACACAAACAGAAATCAGATCAAGAATGAACTGTGCGATGTAGTAGGGAGTTGTAGTTTCCAACAGGCGAAAATTCTACAGTTTAGTGTAGAAAACGTGGTAATTCACTACAATGACCGTAATCCATTGCATGCCTACTTGTCCATTCTGTTTCTTTTACACCTGCTACCTAAAAGAGACGTTTGAGAAGGATAGAAAAGTTGCTTCGTGAGGTATAGTGGCAAGAAAAAGTATGTGAACCCTTTGAAAATACCTGGATTTCTGCATAAATTGGTCATACAATTTGATCTGATCATCTAAGTCACAGTAGACTAATAGTCTGCTTAAACTAATAACAAACAATCATACGTTTATGTCTTAATTGAACACACCGTATAAACATTCACAGTGCAGGGTGGGAAAAGTATGTGAACCCTTGGATTTAATAACTGGTTGACCCTCCCAGCAATAACCTCAACCAAACATTTTCTGTAGTTGTGGATCAGACCTGCACAACGCTCAGGAGGTATTTTGGACCATTCTTTAAAAAACTGTTTTAGTCCAGCAATATTCTTGGGATGTCTGGTGTGAACTGCTCTCGAGGTCATGCCACAGCATCTCAAATTGGGTTGAGGTCAGGACTCCAGAAGGTATATTTTCTTCTGTTGAAGCCATTCTGTTGTTGATTCCCTTGTGTGTTTTGGGTTGTTGTCCTGTTGCGTCACCCAAATTCTGTTGCGCTTCAATTGGAGGACAGATAGACATTTTGCAGGAGAATGTTAGGCTAAATGACTTCAAGTTTTCCGTCGATGATAGCAAGCTGTCCAGGCCCTGAGGCAGCAAAGCAGCCCCAAACCATGATGCTCCCTCCACCATAGTTTACAGTTGGGATGAGGTTTTGATGTTGGTGTGTTCCTTCCAAACAACTCAACTGTAGTTTCATCTGTCCACAGAATATTTTGCCAATGGCGCTGTGAAACATCCAGGTGCACATTAGCTAACTTCAGATTTTTTGGACAGCAGTGGCTTCTTCCACGGTGTACTCCCATGAACAACATTATTGTTTTACATATAGTAGACTCGTCAGAAATGTTAGCATGTTGCAGAGATTTCTGTAAGTCTTTAGCTGACACTGCAGGATTCTTCTTAACCTCATTGAGCATTCTGCACTGTGCTCTTGCAGTCATTTTTGCAGGACGGCCACTCCTAAGGAGAGTAGCAACAGTGCTGAACTTTCTCCATTTATAGACAATTTATCTTACCGTGGACTGACGAACATCAAGGCTTTTAGAGATACATAAACCTGGAAAGGGTTACAAAAGTAAGTCAACAATTCTTAATCTTGGATCTTCTGAAAACTGTTTTGAGGCATGGTTCACATCTGGCAATGCTTCTTGTAAATGGCAAACTCAAATTTTGTGAGTGTTATTTATAGGGCAAGGCAGCTCTAGCCAACATCTTCACATTTTATTTCACCTTTATTTAACCAGGTAGGCTAGTTGAGAACATGTTCTTACTTACAACTGCGACCTGGCATAGATAAAGCAAAGCAGTAATACACAAACACAGAGTTACACATGGAATAAACAAACATACAGTCAATAATACAATAGAAAAAGTCTATATACAGTGTGTGCAAATGAGGTACGATAAGGGAGGTGAGGCAATAAATAGGACATGGTGGCGAAATAATTAAAATATAGCAATTAAACACTGGAGTGATAGATGTGCAAAAGATGTGTACAAGTAGAGATACTGGAGTGCAATGGAGCAAAATAACAGTATGGGGATGAGGTAGTTGGGCTATTTACAGACGGGCTATGTACAGGTGCAGTGATCTGTGAGCTGCTCTGACAGCTGGTGCTTGAAGCTAGCGAGGGAGATATGAGTCTCCAGCTTCAGTGATTATTGCAGTTTGTTCCAGTCATTGGCAGCAGAGAACTGGGAGGAAAGGCGGCTGGATGAGGAATTGGCTTTGGGGGTGACCAGTGAAATATACCTGCTGGAGCGCGTGCTACGGGTGGGTGCTGCAAAGACTTATAGATGACCTGGAGCCAGTGGGTCTGGCGACGAATATGAAGCGAGGGCCAGCCAAGGAGGACATACAGGTCGCTGTGGTGGGTAGTATATGGGGCTTTGGGGACAAAACGAAGGGCACTAATAGACAGCATCCAATTTGCTGAGTAGAGTGTTGGAGGCTATTTTGTAAATGATATCGCCGAAGTCAAGGATCGGCAGGATAATCAGTTTTACGAGGGTATGTTTGGCAGCATGAGTGAAGGATGCTTTGTTGCGAAATAGGAAGCTGATTCTAGATTTCAATTTGGATTGGAGATGTTTGATGTGAGTCTGGAAGGAGAGTTTACAGTCTAACCAGACACCTAGGTATTTGTAGTTGTCCACATATTCTAAGTCAGAACCATCCTGAGTAGTGATGCTGGACGGGCGGGCAGGTGCGGGCAGTGATCGGTTGAAGAGCATGCATTTAGTATTACTTGCATTTAAGAGCAGTTGGAGGCCACGGAATGAGAGTTGTAATGGCATTGAAGCTCGTCTGGAGGGTTGTTAACACATTGTCCAAAGGGCCAGAAGTATACAGAATGGTGTCGTCTGCGTAGAGGTGGATCAGAGAATCACCAGTAGCAAGTGCGACATCATTGATGTATACAGAGAAAAGAGTCGGCCTGAGGTTTGAACCCTGTGGCACCCCCATAGAGACTGTCAGAGGTCTGGACAACAGACCCTCCAATTTGACACACTGAACTCCGTCTAAGAAGTAGTTGGTGAACCAGGCGAGGCAGTCATTTGAGAAACCAAGGCTATTGAGTTTGCCGATAAGAATGTGGTGATTGACAGAGTAGAAAGCCTTGGCCAGGTCGATGAATACGGCTGCACAGTAATGTCTCTTATCGATGGCGGTTATGATATATGTGGCAGTTTGGGTCTAGAGCAGTGGTTCTTAACCTGGGTTCGATCGAACCCCAGGGGTTCGGTGAGTCAGTCTCAGGGGTTCGGCGGAGGTCAAGACACACATCCGACTCATATGATTCGTGATGACACTCCCCGCTTGGCCATCATTGGCTGCAGGTGATCACGCTACATCGCTTGGCCTATCTGTGCTGCAGGGAATTTGGTGCGCTCAGTAGTCGACTTGTGACTGTCGTGATGGTACGTCTTGTGATTTCTTTCTTAATATTTTAATCCCTTCATACTTGCTATGTCGAGCAAAAAAAGAAAGTGGTCGGACGAATATGTACAATATGGATTCACATGTATAACGGAACGTGATGGGAGTCAGTGCCCTAACTGCATGATTTGCAATGCCAAGTTGAGCAATTCTAGTCTAGCACCAGCAAAACTAAGAGAACACTTCCTTAAGCTGCATAGAGATGGAAAATACAAGAACACAACGCTCGCTGAATTCAAGGTGAAGAGAGCCAGATTCGATGAAAAGGCTACTCTGCCTGTTCTCGGCTTTGTACCCATTAACAAACCGATCCTCACAGCATCGTACGAAGTTGCTTACCTGATCGCAAAGCAGGGCAAACCACACACCATTGGTGAAACACTCATAAAACCAGCTGTGTTGAAGATYGCGAATATCATGCTGGGAAAAGAGGCTGAAGTTAAGTTATCCCAAATTCCTCTTTCAAATGACACCATCAGCGACAGAATAGAGGACATGAGCAAAGACATCTTGGCTCAAGTAGTTGCAGATCTGATTTCAAGCCCGGCAAAATTRAGCCTTCAACTCGACGAGACCACAGACGTTTCCAATCTAAGCCAGCTTGCTGTATTCGTGCGCTATGTGAAAGACGACGTGATAAAGGAAGATTTTTTATTTTGTAAGCCTCTTACAACAACAACTAAGGCAGCCAWTGTGAAGAAACTTGTGGATGACTTCTTCAAAGACAACAATCTTTCGTGGGATATGGTTTCTGCAGTTTGTTCGGACYGAGCTCCAGTCATGCTGGGAAGAAAGTCTGGTTTTGGTGCGCTAGTGAAAGCCGATCCGCCACACATCATTGTTACGCATTGTTTCTGCACAGGCATGCGTTGGCAACAACAACCTTGCTCCAAAACTGGCAAGAAGTATTAAAAATTGTAGTTGAATGCGTAAACTATGTGCGAACTAGTGCTCTGAGGCACCGCATCTTCAGTGAGCTGTGTAAGAAATGGGCTCTGAATTCGAGGTACTTCTGTACCATTCTAACGTTCGGTGGTTATCCCGGGGACAGGTGCTGAATCGTGTTTTTGCCGTGCGTGTGGAATTAGCCCTGTTTTTGCAAGAGCACCAACATTGTCATGCAGATTGCTTCAAAAATTCTGAGTTCATTCTCATTTTAGCATACATGGCTGATATCTTCGTAGCTCTCAATCATCTCAATCAAAAGATGCAGGGCGGTGGAGTCAACATCATCGAAGCGGAGGAAAACCTGAAGGCTTTTCAAAAAAAGCTACCGTTATGGAAACGACGAACAGAGAACGTAACTTCGCAAACTTTCCCCTGCTGGACGACTGTGTAGATAAGATCGAAGATGTATCTGGAATCGGAGACATTTCTGTACCTGCGGAACTGAAGCAAGCAATTGCCACGCACTTAGATGAGCTTGCAAAGTCTCTCGACGGATACTTCCCTACAAGAGAGTCATATCCAGCATGGGTGAGCCAGCCGTTCACGTTTAGTGTTGAGACAACAGTGTCAATGATGAATACCTCGATGAAATCATTGAAATTCAGCAGAGCCAGGTTCAACAGCAACTCTTCAGAACAACAACGCTTTCAACGTTTTGGTGTCAACAAATGGTAACGTACCCTGTTATTGCAATAAAATAATATTTTATTTTTCCAATTAAGAAGGGTTCGGTGAATGCGCATATGAAACTGGTGGGGTTCAGTACCTCCAACAAGGTTAAGAACCACTGGTCTAGAGTGTCACCCCCTTTGAAGAGGGGGATGACCGCGGCAGCTTTCCAATCTTTAGGGTTCTCAGATGATACGAAAGAGGTTGAACAGGCTAGTGATAGGAGATGCAACAATTTCGGCAGATAATTTTATAAAGAGGGTCCAGATTGTCTAGCCCGGCTGATTTGTAGGGGTACAGATTTTGCAGCTCTTTCAGAACATCAGCTATCTGGATTTGGGTGAAGGAGAAATGAGGGAGGCTTGGACAAGTTGCTGTGGGGGGTGCAGGGCTGTTGACCGGGGTAGCGGTATCGCGGGGGCTATTCGATGCTAATGCAGTACGCCACAGGTTGTTTTTGTGCTGGTCAAGGGCAGTCAGGTTTGGAGTGAACCAAGGGCTATATCTGTTCCTGGTTCTACATTTTTGAATGGGGTATGCTTATTTAAGATGGTGAGGAAAGCACTTTCAAAGAATAACCAGGCATCCTCTACTGACGGAATGAGGTCAATATCCTTCCAGGATAGCCGGGCCAGGTCGATTAGAAAGTCCTGCTCGCTGAAGTGTTTTAGGGAGCGTTTGACAGTGATGAGAGGTGGTCGTTTGACCATGGACCCATTACGGACGCAGGCAATGAGGCAGTGATCGCTAAGATCCTGGTTGAAGACAAAGGGGGGGCATTTGGAGGGCAGGTTGGTTAGGATGATATCTATGAGGCTGCCCGTTTTTACGGATTTGGGGTTGTACCTGGTGGGTTCATTGATCATTTGTGTGAGATTGAGGGCATCAAGCTTAGATTGTAGGATGGCGTAGGGTGTTAAGCATGTCCATGTTTAGGTCACCTAACAGCACGAGCTCTGAAGATAGATGGGGGGCAATCAATTCACATATGGTGTCCAGGGCACAGCTGGGAGCAGAAGGTGGTCTATAGCAAGCGGCAACAGTGAGAGACTTGTTTCTGGAAAGGTTGAATTTTAAAAGTAGAAGCTCTATTTGAGCACAGACCTGGATAGTAAGACAGAACTCTGCAGGCCATCTCTGCAGTAGATTGCAATACCGCCCCCTTCAGCAGTTCTATCTTGTCGGAAAATTTTTAGGGAAGGAAATTTCAGGGTTTTTGGTGGTCTTCCTAAACCAGGATTCAGACACGGCCAATCTCGTCTCATTGATTGGACTACAGGTTAGCTGACTCCTGACTCCAATTAGCTTTTGGAAAAGTCATTAGCCAGGGGTTCACATACTTTTTACAACCTACACTGTGAATGTTTAAATCATGTATTCAATATTGACAAGAAAAATACAATAATTTGTGTGTTATTAGTTTAAGCACACTATGTTGGTCTATTGTTGTGACCTAGATGAAGATCAGATCAAATTTGATGACCAATTTTTGCAAAAATCCAGGTAYTTCCTAAGGGTTCACATACTTTCTTGCCACTATCTCTAGCTGAAAATACATGATCTAAGTGATTGATAGTTGGTAGTCAGAAGTCATAAAAAAGTATACCTTATTTACTTTGAAGAACTACTAAAATTMTGATTTTGTCAGACAGCAGCTCTATAGAGATGAGATGACTTGTTATTAAATAATAAAGTCATCAAATAAAACAAATACAATATACACAATTGAAACGTTTAAAGTATATTTCCGGCGGCAGGTAGCCTAGTGGTTAAGAGCATTGTGCCAGTAACCGAAGGTCGCTGGTTTTAATACCTGAGCAGACTWGGTGAAAAATAAGTGGTGCCCTTGAACAAGGCAATTAAACCTAATTGTTCCTGTAAATTGCTCTGAATAAGTGCATGACACGTTTTATGTAAATGATGGTTAAGTGATAAGCAGTAATGGGCAGTGACTATTATCACGGTACTTTAACTAATTGTTTTATTCTGTGTTACAGCTTTCAATGCCGTGTAAAAAAAAATGTCAAAACCGAAATCCGTTATTGTTCATAAACGAACCGATCTGAAAAAGCACTAATTGTTCAGCACTAAGAGGGTGTCACTGACACCCCATTTCATTCAGCCACAATCCATATATATGTGCGATACATCCACAGTGCGAGTTAAGATTTGTCAAATTAACCAATWGTCTTTAGCTTAATTTAAATCACGTTACAAACTTGTTTGACATCATCTACTCCGAATATGGCACTATTCCACTATTTGTATCCGTTTACTTCCCTTTCAAATTAGGAACTTCTATTTTAAATGCGAACCGCAAATTCCACTATTGTGGCTAATCGTTAGTGGCTAGCTTCACTTAGGTGCTAAAGATACTTAGCTAGCCTGTTACAAAGTACATCARTCATTTTGCCAACCCAAATAGTGACGAAGACAAGCCGTAACAACTTGGCAAATTCTAGTTAACGTAGTTAATAGCATGCTCGATAAATTATGGTTCACCAGATAACCCTTTCACATTTGAGTTCTACCTACTAAGAATGCTATTTATTGTAAATGCATCTTACCTTCATGTCGTTCATGATGATCTGGAAGAGCCCTCCCAGAGCGCTGCATTCCTTTTCAATACCCGCATCCATTTTCCAAATCGAAAAACTAAGAACACTAGCTAGCTATAGTAGGTTTAAATTAATTCGTTTATAAATATAGCTGTTGAGGGAAATCTCGGCGTAAAGTTCCAAAGMAATTGGGCCAAAGATATCTATAGCTAAGTAGCTAGGTACTGTTAATGTTCTATTAAACACGCAATGTAAAATAAATCCAAATTCCTGGAGGGAAACAATACAATAACTAGCAACGTGGAATATTATAATCCAGTCCGACTCAGTGTTGTTGGCTAGCTAGCTCGTTAACTAGCCAGCCAATTTGATACACCTCCGAGTAAACATGGAATGGTTGAATGTAGCTAGAATTGACCTGATTGTTGTATCCAAGCCTAGTATGCTATAGTTACAACCACAGCCAATCCAAATACCTATAGGACCTAGGCAATGCAGCTGGCCAGAAATTCCGGACTATCTACCTGCTAACGCGCGACAAGCTAACTAGCAGTCCGTGATCAATGATTCATTCAGTAGTCAGCAAATACAAACAAAAAGATGCATATCTCGGTGTCCCATGAAAATGATTTTGTTCGTGTCGAGTCATCTGTCCTCTTATGCGGTTTCAGCTTGTTTGTAAATGTGTGTCATCATAGGCTTTCACCCAGCCACGAGCCAAACAATTATTCAATGAGAATCCACGTATCGTTTGCTGATGTGTTTCTGCCATTGCGCTATAATAAGAAGGTTGCTACCACCACCGTGCGCGCTCCAAATTACATATTTCCCAAGATCGGCCTCGTACTTGGGTGGAGCAACTAAAATTCGGATTTACAAGCATCACAAGAACATGGCTATTTTAATTCAATGTAAATGCTAAATGTAATTAAAACATCACAATGAGGCCATTAATCTCTCTACAAAGAAATACAATAAACTCTGCAGTGCGGTTAAAATTTTATCAGACATCGTGCAAAGGTAGGAAAATGTTGGTGTCAATGACATTTTAATAAACAAATGCATTTAAATGWCCTATGGATTAAATGTCCTTATATGGAGGTGAACAAGATGACGTAACAGTCTCTAAAGCCAGAGGCGCAACATCGCGAGACTCCGGGAACGCTAGCGAAACAGATKAAKCAGGACGGGGTTTGSGGTTTGAGAAGTCAATGAGAAGAGAAACATTCTTCCTTAGTTGTTAATTTTCTCAAAAGCTAAACGCAGAACCTAGATTCGAGAAAATGTCTTAAGTAGTTGAACATGTTATCACTTCAACCTCGTGAAAGTGACAAACTGACACGATTTAATTTTCGTTCAAATACACTTTATATCGAAGTGCCTTTAATTTGACGGCATGCATATGCGCAGCTCGGCGCGAGACGACCATTAGATCCGATGACGTTTCTAKGCATGAGTTTAGCTAGCCAACGTCGCCATGACATCGCCTACAAGTGTGATCGGGGAAGCAGCTTTAATACAGAGTTTCTAAACCAAGAGGCGCAACATCGCAAGACTTCCGGGAACGCTTGCGAGGCAGAACAGGCCTCGCAGGGGGGTTGGTGTTAGAGAAGTCAATGAGAGAAAAACAAATCAAATGTATTTGTCATTATTATTTGTCACATGTGCCGAATACAGACATTACAGTGAAATGCTTACTTACAAGCCCTTAACCAACAATCAGTTTAGAAAAATAATTGATGAGTAAAGAACATTAAATAAAAATAGTTAGAGCAGCAGTAAAATAACAGTAGCGAGGCTATAAACAGGGGTACCGGTTAGTCGAGGTAATATGTATATGTTGGTAGAGTTAAAGTGACTATGCATAGATAATAACTAGAGAGCAGCGGCAGTGTAAAAGGAGGGGGGGGGGGGGACAATGCAAATAGTCTAGGTAGCCATTTGATTAGCTGTTCAGGAGTCTTATGGCTTGCGGTCAGAGGCCAAGCAGTTGCCATACCAGGCAGTGATGCAACCAGTCGGTAGGGCTGGGCGATATGGCCAAAATATCATATGGTATTTTTCAAATTTAATGGTATGACGGTGTTTTATGTTTTTGATTAATAAAAGTTATACATTTGATTTATGAGTAGTGTATGACCCTAYGGTGGCAAAACATATATTCTAAATTATTTCAAAGGGTCTTTCTCTCTTTGGATTGTTTTATACTGTTCAATTCAACTTCAACCTAAAATAATTTCCTGCATTTCCATCAATTTCTGCATTTCRTGCACTCATGTGAGATAATTTCCACACTGCCACAAAATGGGCAAAAAATACTAGGCCTGATTTTTTACCAAAGCCAGCTAACTAGAYATTAGCATTAGTGGCTAACACAATTTAGCTTAACTTGCTAAGAAAAAATACAAACTAGCTGTTTGCAGATGTAAAAAACACAAACTAATATTGTAATTATAGAACGGTTGTGGATTTATATTAAGATTAAAGTGGAAACATRGTTGTCATCAACATTGTTGCATGTGCTGCATTGACCATGCGTGTCTCGTGGTCAAGCAACAACAAATGTTCTCCTTGAGTGACATGGGGTGGGATTAGGTCTGTGTGGAAAGCGGCATGGAGAGAGAGAGAGAGCGGAGAGGGATGACTCAAGTAGCYGAGTAAACTATAAAAATGGACGTTACACGGTGCATCACATTTAACAAACCAAAAATTRAAATAMCGTTATAGAAGGTAAAGTAAAACCCAAACCGGTCCGTGCATAAATACCAGTATATACACTGCTCAAAAAAATAAAGGGAACACTTAAACAACACAATGTAACTCCAAGTCAATCACACTTCTGTGAAATCAAACTGTCCACTTAGGAAGCAACACTGATTGAGACAGCAGCAGGACCGCTACTCTGCCTTTGTGCAAGGAGGAGCAGGTGGAGCACTGCCAGAGCCCTGCAAAATTACCTCCAGCAGGCCACAAATGTGCATGTGTCTGCTCAAACGGTCAGAAACAGACTCCATGAGAGGTGGTATGAGGGCGACGTCCACAGGTGGGGGTTGTGCTTACAGCCCAACACCGTGCAGGACGTTTGGCATTTGCCAGAGAACACCAAGATTGGCAAATTCACCACTGGCGCCCTGTGCTCTTCACAGATGAAAGCAGGTTCACACTGAGCACATGTGCAGATGTGACAGAGATCTGGAGACGCCGTGGAGAACGTTCTGCTGCCTGCATCCTCCAGCATGACCGTTTGGCGGTGGGTCAGTCATGGTGTGGGGTGGCATAGCCCTCCATGCTCGCCAGAAGTAGCCTGACTGCCATTAGGTACCGAGTGAGATCCTCAGACCCTTGTGAGACCATATGCTGGTGCGGTTGGCCCTGGGTCCTCCTAATGCAAGACAATGCTAGACCTCATGTGGCTGGAGTGTGTACAGCAGTTCCTGCAAGAGGAAGGCATTGATGCTATGGACTGGCCCGCCCGTTCCCCAGACCTGAATCCATGCACATTGGACATCATGTTTCCGCTCCTCCACCAACGCCACGTTGCACCACAGACTGTCCAGGAGTTGGCGGTGCTTTAGTCCAGGTCTGGGAGGAGATCCCTCAGTAGACCATCCGCCACCTCTTCAGGAGCATGCCCAGGCGTTGTAGGGAGGTCATACAGGACGTGGAGGCCACACACACTACTGAGCTCCATTTTGACTTGTTTTAAGGACATTACATCAAAGTTGGATCAGCCTGTAGTGTGGTTTTCCACTTTAATTTTGAGTGTGACTCCAAATCCAGACCTCGATGGGTTGATAAATTTGATTTCCATTGATCATTTTTGTGTGTTTTTGTTGTCAGCACATTCAACTATGTAAAGAAAAAAGTATTTAATAGAATATTTCATTCATTCAGATCTAGGATTGTTTATTTTAGTGTTCCCTTTTATTTTTTTGAGCGTGTAGTAAAATATGGTTATACCGCCCAGCCCTACCAATCAGGATGGTGCAGGTGGTAG